>NW_013546902.1:0-53070 GCF_000711695.1 Tilletiaria anomala UBC 951 | reverse complement strand
AAGAGAAGAGAAGAGAAGAGAAGAGAAGAGAAGAGAAGAGAAGAGAAGAGAAGAGAAGAGGCTTAGCGAGGCATGCAGGTGGATGCCACCGCCCTCGCTGGATGCGCTCACATTCTTCCGGGAGTTAGAGACGCGCGCCTGAAAGTCTGCGACAGCGCCCTCAAGCTCCTTCTTCATGACGCTGGCCAGCTCGGCGTGGGAGCGAGCGGTGATGTCGATCTCCTGCTTGAGCGTCTCCAGCGCCTGGCGCATCCCGCCCGTCTCGTCCCTGCCGACACTGGTCTTGGCCAGCTTGGCGAGCCGTTTGGAGTACTCGGCCTCGATATCGGCGCGTTCCTTGTAGATAAAGCGCAGCTCGTCAAGCGTCCGGTTCGCGCCACGCAGCCGCGCCTGCACGGCTTCGAATCCACCGTCTCCGATGCCCTGGAGAGAAGAGGATAGCGTCAGCTGCGTAGAAGGTCACGAGCTAGAGGCCCTGGACTCCAAGACTAACCCAGAAGGCGTTGCAGAATGAAGTTGTCTCGGCGAGCTCCCTGCGGATGTACTCGTCCTCTGCCGCCATCCTCCTTCCTGCCTCTCCGCCGTCGTAGCCCATGGCGGTGGCAGAGTGAGCGCCGGCACTGCCGCCCCGCGAGTGGGCCGAGCGCGCCGAGCCAGCCGAGGGGGAGCGCCGGTCGGATGGCATCTCGAGTCTTCCTGAGCCTGTGTCTTTTGCTATCACGTGTCGTGTCGGTTGTGCCTGCTTGCTTGCTCGCCTGCTTTTGCCCAATGTGCAGGATCGATGGCCTCGCTCGCTCGCTGGCTGGCTGACTCTAGTTGTGGTGTAAGAAAAGGGAAGGGTGTCGTGCTGATATCGGTAGAAGTGCCCACGCCAGACGGGTGGGGCCAAGGTGGGATTCCCTCTGTGTGGTGCACACGTCCACTCATTTGATGATTGCGTGCGCCAGACTTGCTTTCGCTCTCCCACAATAGATTGCACTGATTCTACAGGCGACTAACCTACACAATAACCATCACTCTGGCACACGCATCCAGATCCAGCGACGACACGCGTTGCACTCGGACAACTGTACAAGCACGGCCCTCAGCTGCAGTGGTCCGTGCTGGACTGCATGCAGTCAGCAGGATGCCTCGCATGGGCGGCTGGTCGAATGAAACGGCAATGCATGGTCCGTGCGGGGTGCTTGCCGCACCTGGTTCCCGTCTGTCGAACGTGCGCTTGCTTCCGCATTGGCGTTGGAAGGGTTAAAGCAGGCGTCGACCCCACAATGCTGCTGAAGCGCCTGTCCAAGTACACACAATACTCGTCAACTCTGCAAATGCGTAACTAGCGCATAGTCACTCCCGCCCCATGTCCAAGTTCGCGGATACAAAGTCTGCGCATGTCTCCTGTTCTTTGCGCAAGCGATACTTGGACGTGTGGAGAACAAAAGCCTCTTTGTACGAGCAAGCGGCATGGGACCACCTCAAAATACGATAGCATGGACATGTCAGTGAGGCTTCGTGGAACTTGGGGACGGAAAGGTGTACCCAAGCGTGGAAGAGGGAAAGCCAGTGCGTCCTCGCCATTGCCTGTCGGTCGCAAACATGGATGCAGATGCCCAGCGTCCGCAGAATGCACAGTGGGCAGGAAGGAAAAAGACATATCACGTCCTGGACAGGCTCTGACGATCCTGGTAAGCTACCGACGACCTGGTTCTGGCAGCTTTGCGAGCATTGGGAGTGTCGATCGCGAGGCCTCCGCGTTCGAAGCGGCAGATATGACTGAGCCAGCAAGATGAAAAGGGACGGCGACAGAGTGCTACCCTCCATTCTCTCACGTCAAACACTTTGATGCGAGACAAGAGATTCTGCAGCCGGCTTGCCTCGTCTCGCCTCTCCTGCTTCCTGTATCCGTCGCGCGTCACTGCTGGGACGATGGACTAAGGACAAGCCGGGCCGCCAACCGCTGCGTGCGCCATTCAATTTTCGGGGCCCATGCTTTACATTCTTCAAGCTCTGAGAGACTGTGTACGACCCCCTCGCTGCCACGGCTGGCACACGAGGTGCGGGGTTGTGAGAGGTCGCAGTTCAATATTCCAAGAGTGGCAAATCTGCGCGCGAACCCAGCGCGATCTGTGTGCTACATATATCCTTTGCGGCGTTTGCAGTGTGAATCCGACTTGATTTCCGCTTCTCATTTACTTTTCCATTTTGCCAAGCGTTGTGTACGTGGGTTCCCTTGCGCCTTTCCCTCTTCTTGGATGTAGAGCCATTGGAACGGGTTGAGGTTTCCCAGTGTACTGGATAGAATTGCGTTTGTTGAACAGAGCACCGGGGGGGCGGGTCGACGAGTCCCATTATTCAGACGGAAATTGGGGGAAATGGGTACATTCTGGGGTGTTGTGATCATGGAGGAGAGTCTGGCGGCCCTTCCGGGGAGAATCCATCCAAATAGGTGAAAAGATGGAGAGAGCGGGGTAGCTGGATTTTGTCAAGTCGCGCTCTGTTCAATTTGCAAGCAGGCGAGCTAGGCGAGTGTGTGTGCCACAGTGCCGCCCTGATGACGGCTGCACGTGTCGCTGTGCTATCCGCCGCTTGGGTTGGGGCTAGTGATCACAGCAAGGATATGTACCGTAACTCGCCCCTACAAAAGACTCTACTGGTGCTAAGGACTTGGCAGGCCGAGGGGGGGCGGGGGGGTAACTGCCATGAACCACGGTGGCCACATGTACGTACGTACACACGACCCGCAACAGCGGCCATCATCTCTCACAAAGCAAAAGCAGTCATCCATCGACAAGAGGAGGACACAAAGCGAGAGGAATAGAGAGGGAAAGAGAGGAAGAGAGAGGAAGAGAGAGGAAGCGGGGGTGTGCATCCAGAAGACGTAGAGGGAAAATAAGAGAGACACTCGCCCAGTTCGTGCCTCCTGGCACCCCCCATCGTGTTGGCAGTGTCGAGACCCGAGCGGCAATCAGTGACAATGAGCAAAGCTTCTTGCTTACATACATGCATGCCACGGCCCAGTGTCTTTTGCAGCCCATCGGCTCCGCGCGCACTCCTCTTACACGGTGCCTGACTCGAAAAAGAGTCCGTGGGGATGGGATACCAGTGGGGCCTTTACGCCTCGCGCCCCGATGATGGTGGTGGCCACGCAGTGTGTGTGTGTGTGTGTGTGTGTGTGTGTGTGTAGAACAAGCTGGACGTCAAAGTGACGAAACTGCTTGCCGGATCACTGCCCCGCTTCGCCTCACAAGGACATGCCCTCGATCGAAGCGAGATCAAAAATAACAATCAGGCAGGCGCCCTTTCCCCGTCTCAATTGCTTCCACCTCCGCCACGACACTCGTCCACCGCTCCCTTTGGCATCCAGCGGTCAACATACAAGCCTGCGTGCGGAGCAGCTCGGTCTGCCTCGAGGTACTCGCAAACAAGCAGGCGATGGCTCGCTGCATGCACACCTCTACAGCAAGAAGCGAAAGAAGACGATGCAGCCACCCGGCCGGTAGGCCAGTCCGGTCCGGCCCGAGTTGGGAGCTCCGCAGCCAAGAGGGCAGCGAGACGAAGGGTGACAAGGACAACGCCGAGGACAACACCACATCGTTCATCGCGCGCAGAGCCGATGTGCTGTTGCACGACGGTTAGTTCGCACGCTTCGGCCGCGCCGCGAGGCTTAAGCTCGATAGGAGAGCCGTCCCGGCGTTCATGCTGCTGTGTGCGTCCGTATGCTTGCTCGACCTGCCTCACTGTGGCACGGAACGACTTTATCTTTCTCTCTCCGGCCGATTCCCTCGAGCAGGGCAGGTCAACTTTATCGATCGTTGCAACGCCGGCAACGCCCGTATCGCCGGATTGAAAAAGGAGGACCTCGGCATGCAGGGGCTTGACGTTAATACTGCACTCACGGTATTCTACACCAGCTACGCCCTTGTCAAACTGGTGTGGCTGAGCCGTCCACCGTGCATTTCGACTCTGCTCATGGTTGGATCGCCCCTCTGACCGGTCTCCGCTTCTGCAGCCCTCGAACCTCGTCCTGAAGCGCATCGGCCAGCCACAGCGCATAACTACGCCAGCTTCCTGGCCATCCGCTTTTTTCTTGGCTTTACCGAAGGCGGACCGTTGGTGCATGGCCCCCCATCCTGCCTCCCTGTGTGCTCTCGTTCGTACCAGTACCCATGCCTTTCTCCCAACCCGGCATCAATCTGTACCTGTCCTTCCACTACCCGTATTACTCACTGCCGAAGTGCATCGTATTGTTCTACTAGGGCGCCTGCGCTGACGCGTGCGCAAAAGCTGTGATGATGCCGACATGAGGAATGCACACTGCGCCCCCTCCCCCTGGCCAAAGGCGCCTCGCTGGCCGACGCGTTCGGCGGATTGCTCCCCTCGGGCCGGTCCAACATCGACATCTCGACGCTCGCCGGCTTGTGCTGGCTCTTCCTCGTCGAGGGACTGCTGACCGTCGTGTTCGGCCACGTCGCGCGGCAGCAGGCTCCACGCGACGTGCAGAGCGCGCGTTTCCTGTGCCAGGACGAGAAGGAGGGCCCATCCCCGCCATCCTCGCGAGCGATAGTGCGCCGCCAGCATCGATGTCGGCGCCGAGACATGCGGGCCGGCGAGAAGGGCATCGGACAGCAACGCCAGGAGGCGTACGAAGTACGCCGCACGCTGGCAAGCTTGCAGACGTGGGCGACGGGGCCGTGCTAGCTGTGCCTATGCTGCTCGCTGTACTTTTTCACGCTGTTTCTGCAGACAATCCTGCGCAGGATCTACCCGGGGATCATGCAGACACGCATCCAGCTGGTCATCTTGCCCGTCTTTGTGCCGGCCACGGCGATGGTGCTCGCCCTGTCATGGGGCTCGCGGACAAGTGGAAATTGGGCTGGCCGATGGTCATGGTGCTCATGCCGGCTTCGGTGGCGGCTGATTCACAAAGGCCTGTTGAAAGCGGAGGCAGCGCTGACGCAGGACATGTACGCATACCTGCCTGTAAGATACGTCTTCCTGGCCGCATCGCACAACGCCAGGGTCAACTACACGAGGATGTTCCTAATCACACTGGGGATCTGCCCGTCTACCCCGTACACCATCGCGCTGGTCTACAACAATGCGGCACGGCACACGTAGCGCGCCAGCTCGGCCGCGCTGCAGCTGATGATCGCGCACGGCAAAGGTGCCTCCTCCTGCTGCTGTTGTTGCCACCTGGACGTTGCTGGTGCGATCGCAACCCTACACGGGGCGAAGCGCAGGGCCGGGTTGGTCGTGCGATGTTCATTTACGGCGCGCGCTTCGCGCGCACGCATTGGTGCTGGCTGGCGCGCCTCGCGCTCCGCTAAGTGTGCATCGCGAGCAACGTGACGAACTGCCACTGGGAAGACGGGCGCTCGGCGGCCTCGAGCCGGCGCTCCGGTTCACGCTTGTAAGCGCAGCGGCGGTCTGTGGGCGGGAACGAGCAGCGGACGGGCGGGCAGCGGCGATCTGGCCTGCGTATATGAATGTGCGTTTGGCGCAGGAGCTGGTTGTACGATACAAGAACGCGTGCAGGCTAAGGCAGTGGAGTCTCTTTTCCACGCATCATCATGACCATCAACATTGCCCCATCCAGCTGGCGAACTTTGCCTCCAGCGCTGCGTGGTTGCCTTATTGTCCTCGAGTGCAGCTCCCCTGCGTCTCCCATGGCATACGGGCTGGCTGCTGTCTGCCTGTTGGAGGTGAAGCCGAGCGGGGCACGGAGAAACGCACGGACGAACATGGGCACGGCCGACGCGTTTGTGGCCCGTGGAAGGTGGAGTGGAGGTGCGTCGATGGGGAGGTGATGCAACCCTCAGTTCTAGCCTGCAACGCCTCGCTCGCTGGTGGCGGTGCTGACATGTGCTGTGTGCGAGGGCAGGCACCGGGGGGGGCGAGGACGAAGTGGCATGTGCTTTGTAAGAAAACGGGACTCACATACCATTATGATTGATTGATTAATTGAATGATGCATGGCGGGGGATTGGACCATTGCGGAACGGCTAGGAGAGCGGCGCAGTGCGGTGCAGTCATAGAGTGTGGTAGGAAAGAGTGCTGTAGTGCCCGGGTCAGATCAACAGAATCCAATCAGACTGGATCGAACGGCAACTGATCACCTCGATCAGCATCGCATAGCAGCTACTATTTATGGGTAAAGAAGCCAAGGTCCGAGTTGCTGCTCCTGTCACCATGGAACAGGCAATGCTCGCTGACCAGTGCGGCCACAGCAGAGCAGAGCATCAGCACCAGAACCAGAACCAGAACCATAACCAGAATCAGCACCAATCGCGTCATCCCCTTCGCAAGGCAGGTCGCACGCGAGCCATGCACAGCTGACCGCCGATCCGGTACACATACTCGCCACCAATTGTAGCCCCGCGGCCACTGCCACTGCTGGTACGGCGGCTCACCTCGGCCGCAGGAGCGAGGAAATGCTCGCAGAAGGGCTCAGCGATGCGCTTGCCCTTCTCCCTGAATCGTCTGGCGGCAGCGGCAGCAGCCGCGGCACCGGCACCGGCGCTGCAGGTGCCTCCACCATCATGAGCGCCAGGGACGACAAGGAGAATGACAGGGAGAAGGAAAAGGATATAACAGTAGGCGAGCAGAGCGGCTCCACACACCCACAAACACAGTCTCAGTCGCGTGCACATTCACGCACCTCGTCCACGGCAGCCGCCTCGCCGCGTCGCATGTCCAGCAGCACATCCATGAGCCCCGCCGGCTGCAGCAACAGCGACTCCAGCGCCTGCAGCGGCGGCGGAAACGTAGGCTCGGCGGCGTACAGCCACGCGCATGCAAATGCGCAACATCATCCGCACCCACCCGCACATGCACACGTGTACGGCTTGTCGTCCGGCGCGGCACTCCCGCCGGCGCATGGTCATGCCGGGCGCCGCGCTGGAGGCTGGCGCGGCTCAGCGGTGCTTGCGAGCTCCAGCGCGCGCATCGTCCAGAGCCCCTCACAGCAGAGCGCCGTCAGCCTCAGCCTGTCTGGCGGTAGCGGTGCAGGTAGTGGCGGCAGCGGTGCAGGTAGTGGCGGCAGCGGTGCAGGTAGTGGCGGCACAGCGCCAGCGGCGAACAGCTCGGCTGGCGGGGGCGATTGGGTGCATCCATCGCATGGCCGCGGGAGCTTCGATGGCGGGGACAACGCCGGTGGCAGCATCGGCACAGGCACGGGGAGCGGTAGCGTCGGCTTCGGCGGCGGCGGTAGCAGCGAGCGCAGCGGCTGCGGCGCAGCATCAGGAGGAGGC
This sequence comes from Tilletiaria anomala UBC 951, assembly GCF_000711695.1. Lineage (NCBI taxonomy): Eukaryota > Fungi > Basidiomycota > Exobasidiomycetes > Georgefischeriales > Tilletiariaceae > Tilletiaria > Tilletiaria anomala. Next base: position 45,829 of record NW_013546902.1, on the reverse strand, counting down.
AGCGCGAGCACCGACAGCGGCAGCGTCAGGACGACGGGAGGCTCGATGATCGACATCGCGAGCTCAGTGCACGCGTGGGACTTTGCGGACCACCCGCCGCACGCCACTGGCAGACCCGCCAGCTCTCCGCCCGGCGCGCTCGCACACCTCCCCCCCCTTATTCCCTTGCCCGCGTCCGCGTCTGCTGGGACTGCTGCTGCTGAGCCATCCGTGCCACCAGCAGCAACGGCGGCGCTGGCGGAGGGAAACAGGAAACCCGCAGCAAAGGGTCCCGCTCGCGAGCTGGTGCAACACGAAGCTAGAGGAGACGGCGACAGCGGGGGCGTACTCGAGGGTAGCAGCGAGGGCGAATGCGCCGACGCCTGTGACGAGTCGGCCGAGCAGAGCATGATGACCGACCCGCCGCTGTATGGTCCGGGCGATGAGGGACAGTACGACTGGGCAAACTTTGTCTTTGCCTACTCGCGCGGGCGCTGGGATCCGCTGCGCCTACCGCGCCCGCCGGGTAGGTCGAGCCTATACCCCGGCATCCTGACGCGCATTTCGCTCAACGGCACACCCGTCGCAGACATTAAGGTGCTCGGTGGGCGCCGGCCCAGCCTTGAGTATGCCAGCTCCGACGGCGGCGGCAGCGCAAGCGGCGCGGTGCTCGAGCTCGCTGCGCAGAATGCAGTCAGGATGGCAAAGGAGAAAGACGAGGTTGTCGCTGGCGCCGGGCGGAGCTCGTCGTCCGCCACAGCAGTAACTGAGGGAAGCATAGAGTCGCCGCTGCTCGCCAAACAGCGAGACAAAGCAGCTATCGATGATGACGCTAACACTACAGCCGCGGCTGCGGCACACGCTGCTGCTCTCCGCAGCCCGTCGCAGCGGGCCGTGCCGGCAACTCCAGAGCTGGACCACCTTATCCACGCCAGCACCGAGAGCGCGTGGAACGTCCCGACGACCAACAAGATCGAGGCATGTGAGAAGGAGAAGGCACAGCGCCTCCAGCACAAGCAGGAGCCCTTTGGCGCCGGCGCTATTGCAGCCTCGGAAGCGGGAGCGGGAACGGGTGGTGGCATCTCCAAGCCTTTGCACAGCAAGACACCCCCGACGCCCGTTTCGGCCGGGCAGGACGTGCTGGACTACGTGCAGGGTCTCAACTGCCCGGCCAATCTGTCGCACGACCGCGATGAGTGTCTCTGGCAGTCGGAACAGAAGTATCAGCAGCGCCGCCACGAGGCGTCCAGTAGAGCAAAGCGGCAGCAGCAACAGCAACAGCAGGGGTCCGGCGGGGATGGTGTCGCGTCAAAGTCTACACCGAGTGGGCTGCTGCTCACTGGTCGGCGTGCCGCCGTCCACGATGAAGACGAAAAGGACGAGGAGGGCAGGCAGGCGCCGCATCGACCGCAGCCAACTCCGTTACAGCCCATGCCTGTGACGTTCCTCTCGGAGCCCGCATATGGCTGGGACTCAGTCCCGGAGGGGACGAGCACGACGTTGGAGCAGGTCATGGCGCGCCAGGCCTCGCAGGGCAGCCAGGGCGACGCGCCCTCACTCTTCCTGGCATCGGACGGCGGCAGCGCCCTGGACAACACGACACTCGACGGCCTGCGCCGCGCTGCGCGTCGTGCCAGCTTCGAGCGGCGCGCCGCCACGCTCCCGCTGAAGAACTCGGACGGCAAGCTGCAGCCGCACAGCCTCAGCTTCCCGCCCAACCTATCCAAGGCCAAGGCGATGATCAGGCCCTACGGCATCCTGCGCATGACCGAGGCGAAGCTTGGCGTATCGTGGACAACGACATCCGCATGGCCCATAGCCAAGCAGGTCGCCGGGCCGCAACAGCCGGCCCGCGAGGAGCCGTTCTCGTCCATCAGCAACAGCGCTTCGATGCAGGACGTGACGGCACACGATCGGCACAGCCACGAGCAGAGACAGGGCGCAACGCCGATGCGACTGAACCCTCCAAGTGGCTCGCTCGCGGGCCGCGAGATGCTCGATCGCTCCGCCACAACCGACGGCAGCGCGCCCACGTCGTATGATGACCTGCCTCCAACGCGTCCATCCCATCGTAAAAGATCTTCGTCGTCCGGCGGCGATGCGCGCGGAGGCGGCAGCAGCAGCAACAGCAGCAGTAACGCGCAATGCAACTCGCCCAGCAAAGGCGAAGACGACGCAGGCGATGCAGGCGGAAGTGGCACGGGTGCGAGCGCAGGCGCAGGCTCGACGATCAACACCTACGTCGCCGCTGGTCGACAAGCGGAAGCATTCTTCCGCGAGAACGGCTACCTACCCGCCGTACCGCCTCCAAATGAACTCGACCGAAGGAAAGCGCTACGGCGCTACGGCCCGCCGAAGCTCTCCGGCAACGCGAACTTCGACCGCATTGCGCACTTGGTCAAGCTTGTGTTTAACACCAAACTCGTCCTCATCAGCCTCATCGGCGAGCGAGAGCAGATCTTCCGCACTGAGAGCGGAGGCGGCGGCGACTTGAACCTCAACACCCTGCAACGTCTTGCCGGGTCGCGTGATTGCTCGTTCTGTGGGCATGCCATCCTGCAGGATGGAGATGAGCCAATTGTAGTGCTGGACGCAGCAAAGGACTGGCGCTTCGCTGGCAACCCGCTTGTCACGAGCGTGCCCAACATTCGCTTTTACGCCGGCAGCCCCCTGCGCACCGCTGATGGCTACAATATCGGAAGCCTGTGCGTCATCGACAACCGGCCAAGGGACGAATTCAGCCCGCGGCAACGGCACACGCTGCGAGAGTTCGCGCGGATCGTCATGCGCGAAATGGAGCTGCTGCGAGATCGCATGCACTTCGAAGCGAGGGACCGCATGCAACACTCGATCGAGAATTTCACACGAGAATGCCTGGAGATGGACTTGGAGGAGTCGACGGATGGCGAGGTGCATGTTGCCCAGGGTGCCAGACGTATCTATGGCTTGGCGGCCGAGACAATGCAGGAGGCGCTGCAGGCCAACGGAGCGGTCGTCTTTGACCTTTCGCACTTTGAACTGATCGAGTCTTTTCCGCCAGACTCGGAAGATTCCAGCACGAAGATCTTCTTCCCGAGTCCATACTCGCATCCGGACCTCAAGCCGTTCGCGAGTACGGATAAGCCTGACGAGCTAGACGTGGTCGACAGCCCATTCTGGGACGGGTCGCACAAGGGTGGTGCCCTCAAGAGTAAGCTGGTACCGCCTATGATCGTCCTCGGAACAAGCGAGGACCAAGAGCCTCCTCTGGAACGAGCAGATCCTGTGCCCTTATCGCATCACGTGCAGGTTGCTCAGTTCCTCAGAGCGCACCCCGCTGGCAGGTTCTACCCGTACACGCCGACGCCACTTCGGCACCTGCTTCCCGACGGCATCTCGCGCCTACTGGTCGTGCCTATCTTCGGGCTCAATCGCCAGCCGTTTGCCATGCTGTGCACGTACTCGCTCTCGACCGAGGAAGGCTCGGCATTGGAGGAGCTGAAAGAAACGGGGCTGCAGTACTTGCGAGCGATCGGCATGATCATTCTCAGCGCGGTGCTCCGCAAAGACATCATGCTTGCCGACAAGGCGAAGAGTCATTTCATCTCAAAGTGAGTCTCAAAGGGGCCACTTGTCAGAATGTTCGCTGAATTGGCCCCTTCTTGCTTCACAGCATCTCACATGAACTCCGGACGCCACTGCATGGAATTCTCGCTGCGGCAGAGCTGTTGGCCGAGACCAAATTGAGCGCGACGCAAGGATCCTACCTGGACACGGTTGAGGCTTGTGGCAAGTCGCTGCTTGAGCTTGTCAACCACGTGCTGGACTTCACCAAGCTCAGCGGGTCAAGTCGCTCAAAGGGCTTGCCTTCGCACAACAAGACCAAATGTGACCTGGTGCGATTGGTGCAGGAGGTCTGCGAGAGCAGCTGGATTGGTCAGATGGCGAAAACTCTGGGAATGCAGAGCAACTCGGGCATCGGATCGCTCTATGCTCCTCCAGAAAGCAAGATCGCCTCTGTCGCTGCGGTACCGCAAAAGCTGGTTAACAATGACGTGGAGACGGTCATCGAGATCTCGTTCCGAGAGAATGGCTGGCTGGTCAACTGCGACACGGGTGGGATCCGGCGTGTGCTCATGAACTTGATTGGCAACTCTCTTAAGTTCACTTCTGCAGGCTTCGTGCATGTCTCTTTGCGGGAGCTCTCTAGCACTGATACGCACATCATCGTCGAACTCGGCGTCACCGACACTGGGCGGGGCATTTCCAGACACTTCTTAGAAGAGCAGTTGTTCCACCCCTTCACGCAGGAGAATACCCTCGGCACCGGTACAGGCCTTGGGCTTTCCATCGTCAATAGCATTGTTCAGTCGCCAGCGATGAACGGCAAGATCGACGTCTGGAGTACAGAGGGACAGGGTACTGAAATCAAAGTCACTTGCGAGCTAGAAAAAGCCACGGCACAAGAGATGGAAGGTGTGGTCTATACGTCAAGCTTGGACGTTGCCGGCGAGTATTCATTCTCGCTGCTCGGTTTTGGAGAGCCGCGAGGTCAACAAGATCTCAAGGAGGTCCTGCTGGGCTACTTGTGCGGCTGGTGGAAGTTTGCGCTTGCCGAAGAGAGTGTCGAAAGGGTGGCGGACATGGTTATCATCAATGAGGACGTCAGTCTGCTCGAAGCACTGCACGTGTCAGCCTCCAGCTCGCTGCCACCTGCGATCATTCTGACCAGCTCACGCGGCGGGCAAGAGATGGCAAATGCGTGCAACATCTACCACGAGGCCGGAGGCGTAGCGCGGATCCTGTTCAAGCCTTGCGGTCCAGCCAAGCTCGAAGCGGTGGTTGATTTCTGCCTGCAGTGTGTCGAACGCACCCGTGAGGGCAAGCCACCATTGGAGGAAGCCACGAAGGCGGACACACCGCTTCCGTCTCCAAATGCGCACAACATTAGCGTCATCAATGAAGAGAACCAGGACTATTTTACGCTCGAGAAGCACGACAAGGAGTTGGGCGAAACCGACGACACGCCCGAAGCGAACCCCGACATCACTCCACGCGGGCTTTCACACCATTCCAATGCCTCGCAACTGCATCCCGAAGGCTTTTACATGTCACCACCAGCTCCGAACCCGGGATCCTCAAATGCATCACTGATTCGGCGTCACTCTGCAGAAGACAAGTGGCGATCCGGCCGCGTCATGAATGATCCTAAAGAAGTCCCAGCCGCGAAGCGTCCGCTTTTGCCCGCAAGGAGTATCACCTACCACGAGCCTCGATTGCACAAGCACGTGCTCTTGTCCCCCATGTCGCGAGATCGGCTCGGAGAGGGAGAGAACTCCGACTATTTCGCAGATGTCAATGGAAGTGGTAACGCTTCTTCACCATCCACCACACCGGGGTCCACTGTGAGCCTGGAGGGGGGTGAAGGAACGATTCTCAAGAACGTTGTCCACCCTGCCCGACCTCCGGGCGCGCCAGCTCCTCGCAAGCGAATGCAGATTCTCTCGGTTGAGGACAATCCGATCAACCGCAATGTGATTGCAGCCTTCCTTGAGAAAATTGTGAGTGGTATCTACCCTAGCCGAAGCGTGCGCGCAGCACCACTTATGCATCCATTTCTTCGTCTTAGAATGTCGATTATGCCGAGGCTGTCAATGGAGAAGAAGGTGTCAAGATATTCGAGGCTCATCCGCCGAATCATTTCGAGTGAGTGACGCATTGCCCTTCTCACTTGACCAGACCGTATGACACCGTTTCCTTTCAGTGTCATCCTCATGGACCTCTCGATGCCTGTGCTCGACGGAATCGGCGCCACAGCTGCGATTCGCCGAGTTGAAGCCGAGCGGTACACCGCGTCTTTGGCCGCCAGTGCCAACTCGAACACTTCCTCTTCATCGTCCACAGGTGCATCCAGTCGCGTTCGACCAATATTGCGTCACCAGAGCCCTCGAAGCCGCGTCAAGATATTTGCCTTGACGGGTCGATCATCGGATGAGGACAAGCGTATGGCTTTCGCTACTGGTGCCGATGGCTACATTGTTAAGCCGCTGAGTTTCAAAGTGTGAGTGACCGAATGCTGGGCCGGTCCTGATACCTCTCTCGTGCTGACATCCACTTCCACATTTCATTCCCTGATTAGACTTTCGTCGTTGCTCAAAATGCTCTCGCAGTAAATCGAATGGCATTTACACTGTTCTTCTACTTTAGCGCATGCCATGTCACGCAACAGCGCACCGCTCGCGCCCAGTATTGGCATATTTTGTGTACCGTCGACATTTGCCCCCATTTGACTGCTTACTAGCGGCCGCAGTTTCATGCATATCAGGCTAGCTTGCAATTTATATTTAGAGAGCGTTGATCGATTGATGTGTGGCGCTGTGACGATGTGTTCTAGGCTCTAGCCTGCAACTTCTGATGCATCCTTCACACAAAGCCATCGCTGACCTCGCCAGCGCTGCTCGTAGCCTGATGGGAGGGCCGCCCATCTTCGGAGACATTGCCGTCTTCGTCAGCGACCTCGGCCAGCACGTCGATTTCGTCGCGTCCTGCGCTATTATGCCCGGAGACACTGCCGAGGAAAAGGCGTTCAGGGCTGGCAGCGGTTATCATCCTGCGTTTCTCCTGTCGGCGGACCTGGGTCACATCCTGTTGCCTCCTTGATGCTGAGGCGATGTCGCCTTGGACTCTGTCAGGCGCTGTGACAAGTGGCAGCGCTTCGACTCCCGGGAAGACTTGGTTCTGGAACACCGCGCTCGAAAAAAAGGACAGAAGATCCGGGTTGATGTGATGTTCATGCATGTCGGCCCCGCCTCCCGTTCTCTGATGCCCGGTGTCATCGTCTGTCAGTTGATCATGGACTTGAAGAGGCAAATCCGCTGCGATACACTCCTCGACGAAGATTGCTGACGTGGTGAACAAAGGCGAAGTCAGAAGCTTGTCAACGCGTCTTTCCCGGAGAAAAGTTCCCATACGGGGCAGGACGTACCCAGCGCGACCAGTGCACTACCATCCAGTGTGCGGTTCATATTCACGCTTTGAGTTTTACCGGTCCCAAAAGACGAGTGGAGCGAAGCAGCAGTAGCAGCCAAAGGCAAGTCTTCGATATCGTCGTAGTCCTCGTGTGGGTGCATAAGCACTCGAGCTTCCGACATCTGTTCTGCTATAGGTTGAGAGGAACGGGGGGGCGAAAGATGGGCGTGGCTCACTACTGCTTTTGGCCGGCCGCGAGCTTGGTTCGCATGCTGCATGGTCCGCAGGAGTTCTTCTCTGCTGCGCTGCCATCCTGCAGCGCGTCTCGATCGATGCGCTTGCAGCGCTTGTAGCTCCTGAAGCTGGTTTTCCTCGTCCTCCTCAGGCAGAAAACCGCCTTCGCTTGCGTCGTCATCCGAATTTTCGTTTTCCACACCGCCTGGATCTGTATCGCCTGCTTGAAGGCTTCCGCGTCGTATAGAAACCCGACCTTGCGCTCTACTGCTTCTGTACGCATGTACGCGCCCATCGATCCGCTGTAATTTGCGTTTTGCTCTGGTGGCTGCCTCGAGCGCTCGTATGTACTCGCTCCAAGGGTCACCTTCGACGAGGTCCGTGTCGTCATCGCATTCTGAGCCAATGGATCCATAATCGGAGACGTCTGACGAGGAAGAGTTAAATTCAGGTTGCTCTTCACACTCTTTGGCTGTATCTGGTTGACTTCCACCAGGCACAGCCTCGGCATCTGAAACGCCATTGCGATCACTGTCTCTCGCACCACCGACTTGGTTTCTCTCGACCCTCCACTCATCAAAGCTCTCGGCCGTCTTTCCAGCCGCTGCGTTTCCTTCAACTACAATCGCCTTCTTCTGCCTCCGCTTGCGAGTCTGCATTTTTTGCCTTTTTTGCTTGGGCTTGCGCTTTTGAGCCTTGCGATCACTTGGCAGAGGATGAGGCTGCGAACGTAGACTGTCCGTCTCTGACAGGAATCCGGCAGCGGCGTACAGCTGCGCTGCGTACGCGTGTATGCTCTTCATCAGATCCTGTGTGTATGTTTGTACGATAATAGGTCACATCAGTGGACAAGCAAACAAATGGTGATGACCGCTGTCTCAACGTCGCGGCTGCCCAAAAAAAACCTACAGAGTTGGGCATGAGGCACAAAATATCGGGCTCCAGTGCACGGTACAGGTACCGTGATTGAATTTCTTCGGCTGTCAATGACGCCATCCACCTTGGCACCGTTGTAGATGTAGATGCTGGTGATTGCACAGAGGTTGAAGCCGCAACCCCATTCTGCAACTGAGCTCCGGCAGAGGAGCTGCTCTCGGCTTGTTCAGAGCCCTCTTCATTTTGGTCTCCGCCAACCTGGGTATTGTCTCGTGTAGATTGCGAGAGCTCGTGCCTTCCACTTGAACCAGATTGCCTTCGCAGTTGGCGCGCCGTAAAAAACCAGAATGGATCCTCATTGTCGATCGGACGCAGGCTAGGCGGTGGTGCTTCGCCTTCTGCAGTGTTCGCTGGCGCTCTTCCATATGCGAAGGACGCATAGGAGTCAAACGGATCATCGTTGAGACGCAGGACGCGGCGCGACTTGATACTTTGGCCTGGCTTGCGTCCGCGCTTTTTCCTCTGTGACGGAGATGGCTCCTGCGCGGAGTACAGCGAATGCGGCTGCGACGCTGACGGCGATGGCGAGGTCCTTGCGGTGACAGGGTCAACAGCTCGCGCTTTCCCTTTACTTTTGTCTCGTGCAGGAGCAGGCATTGCGAGCCTCTTTTCTTTGTGACAATACCGGTGTGTAAGTCATAACATGTCAGCCCGTGCTGCTCTTACTCGATGTAAAGAAGAAAGAACGATGCGCGCAACTTGAGCGTTGAGCCCGCAGTTCCCGCCCCATGGCAGTCCGTAACACGCTCCGTCACCGATCGCCCATTCGAACGACAGCTCTGCTCGCCCGCCGGGGCGAAACGCGCACGCCAAGCTTCGTCACGACGTCGAGTATTCCCTCTTCTCGTGCATACGCTGCATCTGCCGAACCTTTCACCTAGGCGGTGACTCTAGTACCAAACATAATCAGTTACTGCCTTTCAAGTGGTCGAAGTTCGTGTTCAGCATGTTACTCTCACTGTTGCTTATGTAAACAGGTTTTTTGGTACGCTTGAATTGGAAGTTGACCGCTGTCCGTCATACGCTTCCTTTGGCCATCGCATTCTAGCAACCCTCATCATGTAATGTTTACTGGAGGTTGACGATTATTGCCAACTAGATACTACTCCCCACCTCATCCGATCGCTTTTCATCTCCTTTATTCAATCAGCTTTCTGATAACAAGTCATATTCATGACTAGCTTGCATCTACATGGACCCGGTGGCAACCATACCGCAGCTGAACTGGCTCACCACCTTTTTGGCACCTTGTCAGTCCCCTTTTACACAGACGGAAACTGTGTGCAGGTCCTTAGTGAAGCCATTTCTATAGCGATCGCCGCGCCGTCCTCGAAACTGATGCCACCGTCAGCACAGATCCCTGTCTGACCAAAAGGACAGAACTTCAGGTTATGTGGATCCTCCATCAGGATGCATCACCCTGCTACGCGGTCTGTCGAACCCATTCCTTTCTGGAGAGTATCAATGAATTTACTCGATATGGTGGTGCTCCACGGTCCAGAGAGCCTCTTCGAGGAAGATATGGTCCGGTTTCTTGGCCGATACCACATGGCAGCTAGTTTGCAAAGGTGTGCGAGTGCGCGCGGGAGGGGCTTTCAGTCCCATGATGCGATGTGCCGAACGGAGCGCACTAAGTCGTTGCAAGCCGAAGCAACGGATGCCTTGAAACCGGCAACTAGGAAGAATAGTCGATAGACCTGCAGCTTCGATTCGAAATCGACACGTTGAGGTTCGTCGTCGGCCTCGAGGAGAGAATGGCTCTGACCCTTTTAGATGCTGCGAGCTTGATGCAGGCGCGTCTTAGCGCTCAGGCTGTCTCATATCAGGACCCTCCATCTCAAAACCCCTCAAGTTCGGATATCGAAGATACCATGCGAACCTTGCTGACTCTGGCCATGGCTCAAGCGAACAAGATCTCCGGCACGCGCAAGATGCGCTGCGATCGGTGTCCCACAACGAGAAGGCGGATATGATCTTGTCGTGAATTCGTAATTTTGATCGACGCCACAGCTGTCTTGTTGGAGAACTGGACCTCGTTTAAGCTTGGCATGGGGTGGGATCCGCACTTTGGTCGATAAGGGATTGAATTGGCCTTGAGACCAAACTGGTCGCGGGGCGACTTCTCTTCTCTCTGAAGTGCTACATCATTGTTGAGCTGGTAGAACCAATTGCTTACGTAAACAACATATCGGTGCAACATGGGCTTGAAGATCGAGTCGTCCGCCACACAGCCGAAGAGTCTGAGGCTCCGCAACTGCAAAGCCAAGTCTGCAACAGTTTCTCTCATCATAGCTTCAGGAGGGAGTGTCGGGTATGTATTGGTTGGCTCGGGAGCTTGCAGGCTGCACTTTGTCAAAGGTCACGGAGGCAGCATGCCCGGTCCAGTACGCTGAGCTCTTGCTTCTTCCGAGACGGTCACGGCTGCCAAGGAAGCTCTAGAGAAGGAGAGCCGACGTGTCCTGTTCCTGACTCGATCTGTATCTTGCAGGAAAATCAGTCAAACACCGCGCGGTGTGTGACGTCCAGTTTTCCTGATCGGAGACCACCGATTCGACAGTATGGCGCCGTCGGCAGTGTTTCCAGCAGCAGCACCGAGTGATGCACGAGCAAAGACGTGTGTATGGGCTAAGAGACTCATTCCATTCGACGGTTCGCTTGCACTCAGTGAACTGATGCGCAACCAACCTGCCCGCCTGCTTACAGTGTCATCCTCACCGACGCAGGCAAGGCGACATGGTATGACTCGTCAGGCAAAGTTCTCGATGCCGTAAGTACCAAGAATGGAAAAGCAGTAGAGCGCAGTGGTCGATTTGACAACAATACACCCGATCCACATCTGCTCATATACTGTTCCCGGCCATTGCGACGTGGCGGAAAAGTATATCGTCGGCATAGCTGGTGGCTCTGCGTCCGGTAAGACCAGTGTTGCGCGTGCCATCACAAAGTCACTTCCAAATGTCCCATGGCAAACGATCTTGTCTGTGGACTCATTCTACAAACCACTGACACCTGCACAATCAAAGCTGGCCTTTGAGAATGGTTACGACTTCGACCATCCAAATGCATTCGACTACGAGCTCCTGCTTCAGTGCATTTCCGACCTCAAAGCTGGTCGTGCGGTGGAGATCCCAAACTATAGCTTTGTCAAGCACAATCGCCTCGACGAGAAGACGTACTTATACGGTGCAAATGTAATCCTCCTCGAAGGACTCTTCGTCCTCCAAGACCCTGCCATTCGCGCCTTGCTCGATCTCAAGGTCTTCGTGCAGGCAGACTCGGATTTGATGCTCGCCCGGCGGATTCAGAGGGACGTAAAAGAAAGGGGCAGGGATGTAGAAGGTATTTTGGAGCAGTACCTTCGCTTTGTGAAACCAAGCATGGACAACTTTGTCAGCACCACGATGAAGTATGCAGACATCATCGTTCCTGTGAGTCTGCAGCAGCCATCTTCATCCCTTCATCAGCTACCCCCTCTCAGTCATATGCACCGGACTGAGACTGAACAGAAGATCTGTTTTCGTTTAGGGTGCGAAAAATGAGGTAGCAATTCAAGTCATCTCGCAGCATATTCAGCAGCGACTCGCAAGCAGCTCCAAGCGAATTCGCTCCGAGCTCTCACAGGCCAGGCCACCCACATCCGCAGCAAGCAATACTACGGTAGGCGTGGATAGCGTATGTTCTATTTCGTCGGCTTCTCTGCCGCCCACACCGGGAGTGAGCGGCCTGCAGGGTTTCAGCATCTCGCCATGGGGGAGTAGCAGTACGCTGTCGATGGCGATGCAGCGCTCCAGTACAGGCGCTCCGAGCATGGCTCTCGACGATTGTCCTCATTCATCTCCCATGCTCACACGTCAGTTGTCCTGTACTTCGTCGTCGTTTCTACTTGACACCGCCCTCACGACGCCAACCATATCCGGTGACCCTGTTGCTGCTGCTGCCGCTGCCATTGCTGCAGCCGCTGAGGCCGCCGCGCATCTCAGTCTGCCGACAACCGTTCATCTCCTTCCGCAAACTTCGCAATTACGTGCACTGCTCACGATTCTGCACGATGTCGAGAGCGAAGGCGAGGAGTTCATTTTCCATGTCAACCGCCTCGCCACTCTTGTCGTGGAAGCTGCCATGAGCTTGCTGCCCTATCGATCAAAAACTGTCAACGTCGTTACGGGCGCAAGCTACCAAGGAAGGGAGATCGACGTGAAAAATGTTTGCTCGGTCTCTATCTTAAGGAGTGGGGGTGTTTTCGAGACTGTGAGTTGGTTGGCTGCAGGTTCCCTTACTTGCTAGACTGCCTCTTGTAATTTTGTCTGACAGTCTCGCTGACGACTACGTTCACATACAGTCCCTGCGCAGAGCAATACCAGACCTCGCGCTGGGTTCCCTGCTCATTCAAAGTGCAGATGACGGAGAGCCATATCTGTGAGTTAATCGAATATAAGCACTGGCTCCTTTTGGGTGCTTCAGCTTGCGTCGTGCAAAAAAGCCTAACATCTCTCCTATTCACCACGACTGTGCAGTTACTCCGTTCGCCTCCCGTCGTTCCTCCGCCAGCGAAGCACGGCTCCCACCACCTTCGTCTTTTTGGCTGACGCACAAATCGGCACGGGTGCGGCAGCATTCATGGCGATCCGCGTCCTGCTCGACCACGGCGTACCGCAGGAACGCATCGTCTTCATTGCGCTGCTCGCAAGCGCTAAGGGAGGCGTACACGCGCTCGCCAAGGCTTTCCCCAACGTCAAAGTCGTCGTCGCTGGCGTCGATCCTGGATTGAGACGGACAAGAGTGCCAGTGCAGCGCGCTGCAACTGGCAGTGCGCCTGCTGCCTCCGGTGGCGCAGGCGACACTGGCCGGCTGCGTGACGTCGGTCTTCAAGCGCAAGTGAATATGGCCTCTCAAAGCGACGTCCCTATTTCCGACATCGCCTCATTGTCAACACTGGATCTTGGCAGTCTCCACCTGCAGGAGGGTGAGCAGCGCGTCAGCAAGGCGAACCACGCAGGGCAAGGTCAAGCGCCGTCAGAATCAGATCCTGCAGAACCGGACGACGGCCAGCGGACGCGCGTGTGCTGGGCTTTGCTTCCAGGTGCAGGGTAAGTTCGACTCATTTCAGAAGGGAGCCTTTCTGAAGCGCTGACCCAGCCGAATTGCACTTTGTTCCTCGACCTTGCGAACAGGAACGTCGGCAATCGATATTGGCGCACATGAGAGCACATTTCGTAGAACCCAACGCGTACGGATGAGGTGGATGATCAATCACTACATGTTGATGGAGTGGAGCATGCAATCTGCCTGTAGCCAAGAAATTCCTCGTGATAATACAATTGCCTCGCGGCTCGCAGAGCGGTCCCTTCTCTGCCTTCCTCGCTCCCCTTGCTCTTTCTCTCTCCGTTCAGCTCTGCCTACTGTCTCCATGCTGTTGGCCAAAGTTTAGAACGGCCTGAGGAGACATTCCGCAATAATGGTGCTCGCTTCCCACGGCGATACGAGCTAAAGCCGTCACTTTCCTCGGCGCGCCGGCCAGGAACATGTTCAATACGATCCGGGGCCGCGTGCAGGGGTTTGAGAGTGCATTATACTAGAGATGATGTGCAACGCGGGGCAAACATGCGCTATTAGCATTGTGAGAACAAGGGGTGAAACCCTGGCATCTTCACTCCTCCCAATGGAGCTACGTCTGTAGTGAAACGGTCACGCTCACCTTCTCCGCTTGTTCTTCGCCATCTCCTTCTTGAGCGCTGCCCCGTCCAGCGGCTTGAGCAGCTCGAATGCACACAGAAGGTCCTCCGAGACGCTCATGACAGCCCCAAAGTTGTCGAATTCTGCGCACGCAAAGGGGAAGGAGAAATGGGATCAGCCAGGCCTCCGTTATTGCCCGCCCACAAGGTCTCAGGAGCCGCCGACGCACCTCCGCAGTAATTCGGCGCGCTGAAGATAGTGACGAGCGTTCGTTCATTCCAGAACTCGTAGCCGTCCTCAACGACCATGTGCGCGCGGCAGATGAGGTCAAAGTCGTACTGGCCGAGGAACTGCTGGATGACGGCTTTTCCAAAGCAGTAGCTGACGCCGCGCTCATTGTCCTCCCAGTCGAGCGCCGTATCGCTCGGGTCGCTCCACAGCAGGTCGTTCAGCAGGCCGTAGTCGGGCACGTCGGTTGGGCGCTCGATGCGCCGGATGTCGTCCATGTTGGACAGCGACGGCGACAGGCCGCCGTGCACGCAGAAAATCTTCGACGCGACAACCGCGGCGATGGGCAGCGTGTTAAACACGTCGATGAATGTCTTCCAGATTTTGATGTTGACGCGCCGCTTGCATTCGTCGTAGAAGCCGTAGACTGGGTAGTTGCAGAAAAGGGGTGGGAAGCATGGAAAGTCAGCAACGCGTAGCCTCTAGGACGACCAAACCCGGCTAACTCGGACGTCCCCAACCAAGCCAGAGAAGGATGACTCACCGCGCGTGACGTTGGCGCATTCGTGGTTGCCTCGGAGGAGGAAGAAGTTTTCAGGGTACTTGATCTTGTAGCAAAGCAGCAAGAGGATTGTCTCGAGGCTCTGCTTGCCGCGATCGACGTAGTCTCCGAGAAAGAGATAGTTGGCTTGCGGCGGAAAGCCGCACATCTCAAACAGGCGCAGCAGATCCTGGTACTGCCCGTGTGTGTCGCCGACGATCTTGACCGGCGGGCTGAGCTCGATGAGCGTCGGTTGCGACAGGAACACTTCGCGCGCCGCCTGGCACACCGCAGTAATCTCGGCGTTCTTGAGAGCGGGCTTGGGGATCTTGCTCGCATAGCCCGCCTCGATCAGGCGCGAGATCATGTCGTCAATGTCAAACGTGCGCACCGGTTCGCTCCCTGCGCCACCTAATGGCATTGTCGGGCTCGCCGAGCTGCTCGGCCCGCCGCGCCCGAACGCCGTATTGGCGAGGATGGTCTGTGTTGTGGGGATGCCGCCGCCGCCGGTCGCGAAGCTGTTAATCGCGTTGGCTGAGCTGGGCGGCATTGGCGAGCTGGATTGGCCGTCGGCCATATGTGGATCGCGCGAGGGCATGTGCGGCGGCATGGGCGACAGGTTGCCGTTGGGCCATGTCCGCTCCAACCCTGCTCCTGCTGTTCCCGCCCCTGTTCCTGCACTAAAGCTATCCGACCTGCTGAGCATCACATCTGCCGGCGAGCCCGACGGCGATGGCAGCGGTGACTCGTGCCTGCTCAGGCCGCCTTTCCGCTCGATCTTGGCCGGCTGACTCCTGCCCTGATGGCCGTTCTCCCCGTCACTGCTGGGCCGCCCTGACCCGCCGGCTGCGCCACGCGAAAACCCTGCGTCGGTGCCGTTCGCCGCATCCCCACCCGCGGTGCCGGTCCGGTCTTTGCTCTTGGCACGTGTTATTGCCAACGCCTGCGGCGACGAGTGATCGCTGTGCGCGCGGTCGAGGTCGTCTGCGCCGACGTCGGCGCTGTCGGAGGCGTCCTGCAGCTTTGATTTGCCCTTTTTGGAGGAGCCGCCCATCATCTTTCCAAGTGATTTAAACATGCTGGGCAATAGGTTCCCCTGCGTTGCCGTCTGTGGCCCCGGCTAAAGGCTGGGGCCCGCTTGTGTGCAAGGACCGATTGCTGTCGCGTTGAGGCAGGCAGACGTCGTCGTGACCTGGTTGCCGTCGCGCGGTTGTATGCGCTCGGCGTGCACAGAGAAGGCCTGGATGGAGGTCGCAAGGGGGCTATTCCCTTGCCGCAGCTCGATGGCCTGTCGGGATGGGAAGAACCTGCTGCGAGGTAGAAGGCTCGGGAACCTGCAAAAAGCGTCTCCCAAGTCGAACACGCAAGGTGTGATGGTGCAGGAGGCAGAAGCTCCTGTCCGTGCCCTCGTTCCTTTTATCGGGTTTGGTTTCGGTTTTGGCGACGTGGTGCCTCTCGTAGACGGGTTGTACGCAATGTCGGCACTGGCTGGGATGGAGCTGACTAGACGATTGCTGCAGTTCGTTTGTGCTGCGCCGATGGATGTCGACTCGCTCGTCTGTGCGTCCGGTGTACTAGAACCCTTTATCTTCCGACTGGTGTCTGGTCTATGGCTACTTCTGTATTAGCTAGCTCCAATAACAAAAGCGCTACAGCGGCGGCTGACTGTGACTCTCCACTATTGTGACCCGGCCAGCAGCTTCGACCCGCGCCTGTCTCACACACACCCACAACTTTTGGACGTGGAAATGGACTTGGGCAGCGCCAGCCAGCAAACAAAGGAAGCAAAGCAACCGACCCACCAACCAACCACGCAAGCACGCGGTTGGTTCCTCTCAAAGAAAAGGCGAGTGCGTGAGTATGTGTGTATGAACAGTCCAAGGAAAGACCTGTGGACACGAAAAGGCTGTCCCAGCAAGGAGGTGCCCGTGCCCACCCCTCCTTGCAAAGAAAGGATGTTGCTTTTCTATACTGCGCTTGCTCTCAACGGTGGTTGTGAGTGCGTTGGCTCTTGCAACCCCGTCGATGGCTGTCTTAGTGGCGCAGTGCCCCACTCTGCCTTTCGCGCGCGCGCGCCCATGGGGACCATGCTGTGCTGCCTGATGCCCCCCACGTCCCGCCAGCCACTGACGACTGACAACAGGAGGACAGCTGTCCCAGTGCCTGCACCCAGTTCTAGTGGCCGTCGGGTGGGACTGCGGCCTGCTGCTGCACTGTACTGCTCCGCTGCCACAGCCCAGCACGGAATGAGCGCGCAAAGGGTGGCCTCTACCCGGCCACAAGAGAAAAAGCACTCGTTTTAAATCCCGATCGCGAACGCACCACGTCACAGTGTCAGCTCGAACGCTAATGCGTTGAACTAGTATCTACACACAACTCAGGACTGGACAAGCATCGAAGCAAGGTCATACCAAGGGAAAAGTCGGACGTGCTGCTCCCGGCCATCCCCCATTCGGCGGCAGCGCTGCTGCGCTATGCCATGCAATACTTTGCAATGCTGAGAGCGATACACTACGCTACAACCGAATTTCAAACCGAAGACCGACAAGCGCCGATCCTACGACCGCTACTTTGGCTCTCTCCTCTCCTTCTCCCAACTGCCCTCTTTCTCCTCCTATGTACCAGCTCACTGCGCACCTCCCATCCCTTCTCCTTCTCCTCCTCCGCCTCCTTTGAGCAAAGCCATTATGTTCGCACCCGTCATTCCAGGAGGGAGGTCCATCCCAAGCGGCGGAGGCGCCATGCGCTGCTGGTGGTGCTGGTGCTGCATGCCGTGCTCGTACGCCTGATACGGCACCTGCTGCTGCTGATGCGAAGGTGCATCACCACTGCCGCCTCTGTACCCAGCACCTCCGTACTGCTGCTGCAACATCGCTTGCAGATACAAGCTGGCCGGGGCGCCTACCGAGGAACTACCAACACCGTCACCAGTGCCTCCCCCGCCGCCAATACCTTGTGATCCGGGGCTAAGCCCTAGCGGCAAGCCCGGATGGCCGCCGCCCCCACCGTGCTGGTGATGATGCGGCGGCAGGTGATGCTGGTGCGTGAAACCGGGAGGCAGGGGCTGCATGGTGCCGGCACGCTGTTGTCCGCCCTGCGCAGCCCCTGGCGACTGTTCACGCAGCTGAGCAAGAATCGGCGATAGCGAAGGCGGCAAAGCATTGTTGCTATCAGAAGAAGTCTGCTGCTGCGGCTGCGATCCGGCAGAGCGCCGCTCCCCGCCGCCAATGTGCCGTGCAGACTCATGAAGGGGTAGCCCAGAGGGCCCGACGCGTTGCTGTTGTTGTAGTTGTTGTTGTTGAGCGGAGAGAACCTGGTGCTGGACGTATGGCGGAAGGCCGTACAGCTGCTGCTGGAGATGAGGCGGCAGGCCGACCAGAGGAGGCAGGCCTCCTCCACCCACACCGTTGCCGCCACGAGAGCTGCTGCGCTCGCCGGCAGCACTGCCCTGGGCTTCTGGGTGTCCGTGCAGCTCAGGTGGCGCGACAGGCGAGGTCGGCATGCCCGCACTGGGAAGCGCGGCGAATGCGGGCGGCAGCCGTACTTGCTGTTGCTGCTGCTGGGACGGCGGACCAGTCATGAAAGGTGGCAGCGGTGGCATGCCAGGCGCCATGCCGGGGTGTCCCGCAAAAGGGCGTGGAGGCGAGCTTCCGGGCGGAGGCACTCCTGACAAGCTCATGTGCTGGTGCTGGTGCAGGTGGGCAGCGTGGCCATCCTGCTGCTGAAGTTGGCCCACAATGTGGGAGCTTCTCTGGCCCAGGTGCGCGTGCGGAGGGGAACGCTGAGGCGGCTGTCCACCTCCGAGGAGGACCTGCAGGTCGGCTGACCGTGGTGGTCCGCCTGTGCCGCCCATCTCGCTTTGGCTCATCATTGGCGAGGGAACCATGTGCCTCACTTGATCGTGCGGTTCTGGTCGCGCCTGCTGCTGTTGCTGCTCTCCGGGCGACAAAGCACTGGGCGCAATGCCCGATTGAAGCATCGCAAGCAGCTTTTGCATGCTGGCTTGTTCAGCGCTTTGTGCTTGTGACTCTTGCTTGAGGGCCACCGATTCCGTCGCGTCTCCACCGCCTGATAGCGAAGCCCCTCCAAAGAGGGAGGACAGGTCAACCCCGGCCCCGGCTCCGGCAGCAAGCTGCCCATTCGTGGAGGAGCTGTTGGTCGCTCCGGAAGCTCCGCCGCCTGCTCCTGCTGCGGCCCCTTCCATAGCTTTCTGCTGCGCGACAAGTGCTGCGCTCTGTGGGTCGCGAGCCTTGGAATCGAAGAAGCGTGCAAAGCGAGAGGAACGACCGCCTTGCTGTTGCAGTTGCAACTGAGGGGCTCCTTCTGTGATGGGATTGGCTGCGGATGTTTCGTTCGCAGAGCTGCCTCCCAATCCGGGTGGGGGAGCGTTTCTTGCCCGTGAAGGAGAAGCCGGGCTTGACGATGCCGCCGCTGCAGTTGCTCCGAACGAGTCATCGCCTTGTTCCTTGGTAGCCAGAGGTGAGGCTGATTTCGTCGGCGATAGTAGCGACGTAGGCACGGCGCTGGTGGCAAGGTCTGCGGGTGCTCCGAGCCCCGGTGGTGGTCTTGTCGCCTTCTTGGCACCAGCCTTAGCCTCCCTCTCCAGTCGCTCCTTCTCCTTCATCTGCGCCTTGAACGCCTGGATGCTGTCTACGTGGTTGCCGGTAACGGGTGGGAGATCGAATACCTCCTCCTCTCTTGTTTGTCTGTCTCGTCGTTGCGGAGCACGTCTGGAAAGAGGCTGTTCATCATCGTCATCACCACCCATCCACGCTGGCTGGCGTGACGAAGAAGCACCCCTGATCTCCTCCATCCACGCAGGCGCTCGTCTGCGTTCGCTTCCCTCATTCCTGTCGCGTGTATTGCCTCCCACTCCTCCTCCGTCGCGGGCATAGCGCATGCCATCACGTAGAGCAGATGCTTGGCCTGGTCTGCGCCAGTCCGCAGCAGTGTCTGCGTAGCCGGACCGAACGCCCACGTTGTTGGACCGCCGATCCAGAGCATCGCCCGCCCCACTATCCTCATCATCTCCTTCATCTATACCAGCGCCAGGGATGCGCCGCCCGGTCACGGGATCGCGTCGCTGCTGGTCGTTGACGCCGAGTCCGATCCGCCCGCGATTCGAGGGCATGATGCGCTCGCTGCCCATGCGAAACTACAGTGGTACGAAGCATGTCAGGGTGTCAGATATGGGCTTTCCTCCATAAGATGTTTGCACTCGCATGACGCACTTGCTTCTCGGAAGGACTGTCAGGCCCACCAGCAGGCCTGAACGTACCGCTAGCCGAGATTTGCCCGAATGGATTCTTGCCAGAGGAGGTAACGTTCTTGCGCGAATCTGAAATTCACAGCACATGGTTCGTGAAGGGAGTCAGCATGTATGTCAGTTCCACCGCCCAGAGCGCTGACGGTGACTGCGCACCATATCTCCCGTAGCTATGCCCTTCCTCGTCTTCAATGGGTTGCTGATCTCTTCTGCGGTGGCTTTCCCTGGCCCCATCTCCTCGACGGTTGCCATTGTTTCGTTCGAGGTCCGGTCCCTGACTGACACTATGCGCCTTTGCTCGATACGCCTTTGCATCTTCCTCCCTGTAGCAAGCAAATTGGAAATGTGAGAACAATTCTTGACGAGGTGCATCTGTTGTCATAGTTTTGCTACTTACCCATACCATGCCTTCAACGCAGGGAGCTTCTCTGGTTTGCATACGAGCTTGGAAGTGGACAAGGCGAGCAGCGTGCCTACCGAGTAGCAAATCTTTGCTTGTGAGCCGCGCAGAACATGCGTTTTCGCAATTGATGCGTCTACAGTAGAAGCGACATCCGCTTCTGATAGTGGACAACTTGAGGGCGTCTGGGAGCTCGGCTCCGACGATGACGAAGCAGCTAGTAGATGGAAGGCACCTAAGCTCGACAGCCCAGGTGGAGGACCGCCTGATGAAAAAGGCAGCGGGAAAAAAGCAAAGGTGGCAAATTAGCTGCCACTGCGTCTTCCTTGGATGCTTGCAACTCACGTGAGCCCATCGTAGAATGCGACTACCGCCTACTTGTTGGAATGGAAGCTTTTCCTGGATACTATGGGCTTCTTATGCGCTCGCTCATTCCCCCTTGTTGAGGTTCATGAGATGAAAAGTGTCAGATTGTGCTCTTGATGAGGGTGTTGTTTGGAAGTTGTCTGTAAAGGCGCTGCAATGTGAGCAGGTAGCGAATCCAGGAGTGCGTCCACACAGCTGCTGCTGCTGCTCCCGCTGCTCTCTGTTCTTCCAGTACCTCAAACCTTCCGCTTGGCCGCCTGTTGGAACGTCGACGTGCATGCACAAACTGGATGCAGCCTGAGGTTGCACAGGAGGAGGATGGCCTGAATCAGACGGACTTTGCTCCTTCCTGGATGTCTTTGCAATCTGCGTACGAGCACAAAGCTTGCGCGGATGACAAGCCAACTGCCAACAGTCAGCAGCAGCCTGAAGGCGGGCGGAGGGCGGAGGGCGGGTCAGCAGCGATGGAAAGAGGACGCACAAGCCAAATGAGAGCCCCAAACCCTAATTTTCATAAGAAAGTACAGTGCATATGATTCTGTCTGCGCCGCCGTCAAACAGAATCCAACGCGACGACGCGGCCTCTCTCCTCTCATCGTGAGGTCCCAAGGGCACGCATAACTGCAACATAAAGTCAAGAGCAACTTCCTTGAAGCAACAAGCGCTGCTGAGCGGCCTGTCCCATCAGCACCGAGTCAGTCGTGAAATTGCTGTACTTAACCGCTAACCCAGCAGATAACCCGAACAAAGCATGGCATCGCAAGGAACCGGCTACGACCTTTCGGCGTCGACCTACTCGCCAGACGGACGCATCTTCCAGGTTGAGTATGCGAACAAGGCAGTGGAGAATGCAGGCACAGCTATCGGGCTCAAGTGCAAGGATGGGGTCGTGCTGGCCGTCGAGAAGCTCGTGACGAGTAAACTGCTCGTACCGGGAAGCAACCGCAGGATCTTCAACGTCGATCTGCATGCTGGTTTGGTGAGTGGTCGCGGCGCATGTACTCCATGCAAAACAGGTCGCTCACACCGATGTACCATCTTATTTCCCTCACTACAGGCGGCAGCGGGTTTGATAGCAGACGGCAAGCACATGGCCAATCGGGCAAGAGAGGAAGCTCAAGCTTTCAGGGACACATACCGCTACGCATCGCCCATCAAGGTGCGCACGAGCTCACACCTCTGGGCACTACCGTCTTGACCGGGCATGCGTGCTGAACGTACTTCCTTTTCACTTTGCAGGCACTAGCATCCCGTCTGTCCCTCTACGCATCAGCATACACGCTCTACTCATCCGTACGGCCGTTTGGTATCTCCACCATCATTGGCGGCATCGATCAAGATACGAACGAGCCACAATTATTCATGATCGACCCTTCCGGTGTCTTTTGGGGCTACCACGGATGCGCTATCGGCAAGGGAAAACAGTTGGCCAAGACGGAGATTGAGAAGCTTGACTTGCCGAATCTGACCGTCAACGACGCTGTTCAGAAGGCTGCTGACATGTGAGCCTTCATCACATTCCTGGCTTTGAAGGATGAAACTAACACCGCAGTATTGCCTTCTTCGGGGTATCAACAGCATCTACAAGGTGCACGATGATGCCAAGGACAAGGACTTTGAGCTAGAAATTTCGTGGATCGGGCCAGAGAGCGGTGGAAAGCACCAGATGGTGCCTGCAGACATTATTGCAGTGAGTTTAGTCTCTACTATGCACGCGAGGTCAGTTGCAGAGGATATATATTAATCCCGCTTTGATGTCTGCATCTCTTCGCATGTTCAGGAAGCCGGGAGGAAAGCCAAAGAAGCGCTGGATGACGACATGGAAGATTGATTATCTTTCAGTAATACCAGAATATTCTGTTCTATCATTGAGACGCGAAGCAGGATATACATATGCACAACAGATGCGCATCACAACAGAGAAGCTCAGCATGCTCTCTTCGGCTAAATGACTCTTTGACCGGTTCATTGCGATTGAACGTGCGGCCGAGCGCGTTGGATACATTCCCGTGCGGGCTGAACAAGTGCTTTGCTCAAGATCTGATAATCTGCTATTGTATGCCCATCGCCGTCGGTTTCCTGCGGGCTAATGAGATCAGGAGTATAGCTGAAAAGAGAGCAATCACATTGTTATAAGCGCGCAATGAAAGAGCCGTGCGCAGCGCTACCGAATGACTTCCTTCGTTGGGGCCACAGTTCAGAAACTCACCCTTGCGCTCGGTAGAACTCCAGCGCTGACCGATTGTGCAGAAACGCAGTCAGCATGACTTTCTTCATCCTGCTCGCTTTGGCTATGTCTTCCAGGCAGCCGAGCAAAAATTGCCCCACGCCTTTGCCTCTGTATGGAGGAGCGACTTGTAATTCGTAGCTGCGGGTCAGATGGACAGCACAAAGCTCAATCGCCTTCGTCTCTTTCGTACCGACGGAGCGCGTCACAGACACACCAGTAGGCCAGCTCAATATCCTGCTCGTCTATCAGTCTCAGTGGATCGTCTTCGTCGCACTCCTCAAAATCTAACCTGAACATTGTATACCCCACTAATTCTCCCTTTCCGGCCGCCGAAACATTTGCTCCCTCCGACAGAGCATCTTCTGCGCGCGTTCGAACACTCGCACGTGCGAGTAGGAAGCGAGAAGGAGCCTCGCGCATCTCTTTGAGCTTTTCGCGCCTATTCCAGCCCTGCGCAGACTGATCGTATCTATTTGCCCCAGAGGGCATGGGTGAACGATAGAATAATAATCAGCCAATGTAAGGTTGCTCGTGTCTTTCGCGCGATAGCTGTGAACGTGACGCACAACGGTCGCATATTGAGCTCCAGGAGCTTCATGATCTCAGTCTCAAGGTCACGATTCAGCTCATGGGCAAAAGTGACCGAGACTTCGATTCTGAGAAAGAATGAAGGAGAAGCCGTATGAGACGTGTCCGAGATGGTCCGGCATGTCACACACGCACCCCCAATCATCAGTGAGCTTCAACGCGCTAATAGTCGCCACGCGTCCCTTGAAGTGTGAATGCAGTTCGTCCTTATTTTGCTGCGGGACAGCATAGCATCGTATTTCAGCCATATTGCAGTCGCATCCTCTGACCAGCCCTGTATGTGACGCCTCCACACCTGGCAAGCTTCATGCGCGACCAACTGCGCTCGTGTTCGTTGACCGCGCCTCATCTTGTAGATGGGGGACGGGCAGTCGGGTGCATGGATCCGGGGAATTCTGCTTCTTTGCTCGTGACTTTCGCTTCCAGTATTCGTTCGTCACTGTGCGCGCACTTGCATCTTCCGACGATGCTTTGTCGGTCGAAAGGGTTGATTATCTGATTTCTGGAGGGAATGATGCACATCGCCTGGCTCTACAATTGTCTAGTTCAACAAGTCAATATTTTCTCTTGTGATCAGGCCCATCTGGGAAATGTGTGTTCCGAATTCCGAGGGTTTTTCACCGCGAACAGCGAAAGCCATCAGCCATCCAAGGATGCGACATAACCCTCTCATACAGGTCATTGCTCAAAGCAGCACAACCAACCCACTCAGAAGCATATGTGCAAGAAGCACATTGGACGTGAGAACAAGAGGAGGTAGCCACAGCATATCTCAACTTGTATACATCCGAAACTGAACAACACACGCCATGGACGTCTTCCAGGCGCTGACCGGTGGTGGTGGCATCCGTTTCGACAAGAATCGCTTCGCTCGAGATGTCCAGCTCTTCCACCCTCATCTCGCCGATGCGTCAGCCTCCGGCTCGTCTCCCGCCGAATCCAGCAAACAAGCTTCTTCAGTGGGAGGCCAAAATGGGAAAGGCACGCAAGCTTCCATTGTAGTTCCGAAAGAGCTCGATTTCTTCGGTAGTGCTGCCAAGACCGGCAAACTTGAGGAGGACGGCACTTCAGACAAGGCAAAAGGCAAGCGCAAGCGAGTTGATGGCGGAGAAGATGCCGAAGAGGATGCCTCGGAAGGAACCGGAATTTCAGAAGGTCCAGTAACAAAGGAGACTTTGAGCACATTCCTCAAGGCAAATCGCATCCGGACGAAAGGCACCGACGTCCCTTTTCCGCTTGCTTCGTGGAGAGAGCTCGAGGAGCGATGGAAGGTACACAAGTACCTGGTTCGGAACCTGCATGGAACGGGATGGAAGACACCGACACCGATACAGAAGGGAGCGATGGGCGTCATGCTCGATAACCGTGACCTTCTTGCAGGAGCTCCGACGGGGTCGGGAAAGACGCTCGCGTTCCTGCTTCCCATCCTCTACCACCTCGGCGTACCGGCGGCGAAGAAGGAGGGCTTCCGAGCGGTGATTGTTTCGCCAACGCGTGAGCTCGCGCAACAGATCTACGAGCAGCTGCGGAAGCTGTGCCAAGGACGGAAATGGAGGATCTGCGTGCTGAACAACACGAGGGTTACGCAGGCTGAAGAGTCGGCGGACCCGATGACGCGCAAGAAGTACGATATCCTCATCACCACGCCACTGCGGCTCGTGCACGCTATCGAAAACAACGAGCTGGACCTATCGAATGTGCAGCATCTCGTGTTGGACGAGGCAGATCGCCTGCTGGAGCAGAACTTCCTCGCACAAACAGACAGCATCCTCGCGGCCTGCTCGCACCCCAAGCTTCGTAAGGCGCTCTTTTCCGCCACTCTGCCATCTGGCGTGGAGGAGATGGCGAACACGTTCATGGTTGATGAGTGCCGCGTCATTGTCGGCACGAAGGACGCTGCGAACGAGCGCATCGAGCAGAGCCTCGTCTTTGTCGGCTCCGAGGACGGCAAGCTGCACGCGCTGCGCTCGCTGATCCAGGAGGGCAAACTGAAACCGCCCGTACTGCT
Source organism: Tilletiaria anomala UBC 951 (assembly GCF_000711695.1). Classification (NCBI taxonomy): domain Eukaryota; kingdom Fungi; phylum Basidiomycota; class Exobasidiomycetes; order Georgefischeriales; family Tilletiariaceae; genus Tilletiaria; species Tilletiaria anomala. The sequence goes on along the minus strand of NW_013546902.1, from coordinate 20,432 downwards.
GTTCGTGCAGTCGATCGAGCGCGCCAAGGAGCTCTTCCATGAGCTCGTCTACGACGGCCTGCACGTCGACGTCATCCACTCGGAGCGCTCCAAGGTGCAGCGCGAAGGCGTGATCCAGGCGTTCAAGCGCGGAGACGTGTGGGTGCTCATTTGCACTGAGCTCATGGCGCGCGGTATCGACTTTAAAGGCGTCAGCCTCGTGCTCAACTATGACTTTCCGCAGACGGTGCAGAGTTATGTCCATCGGATCGGGCGTACGGGCAGAGCGGGCAAACAGGGCGAGGCTATCACGTTCTTCACCAAGGACGACGCTCCGTATCTAAAGACGTAAGTCATATTGCTCGATTGCATATCTGTTGTCCTGGTGGATCAGCAGACGCGCTGACTCTGTGCACCTGTCTCGTACTGCTCATTGCTCCTTTTCCAGCGTCGTCAACGTGATGCGCCAGTCTGGCTGCGATGTGCCGCAGTGGCTCCTGGAGCTCAAGAACCCGAGCCAGAACGCCAAGAAAAAGCTCAAGCGTGCGCCCATCGAGCGGAAAGATGTGCGTGTCGCCGCGGGCAGCATCGTCGGCCGCAAGGAGAGCATCAGGAAGCGAGAGATGAAGGAAGGTAGCAAGAGACGCAAACGCAAGGAGGATGCATCTAACAAGGCGGAAGCGAGGGGAACGGGGAAAGAACCGGCAACTGTTGTGTGACGGACCATAGACGCCGTCTCGAGAATTAAGTTCACTCGACGCATTCACGAGGCATCACCCTTCGTTCTGCGCTTCTTTGCCGCGCCACCTTTGTACGCAAGAAGCCTCTAGAACATCATCAACTCATTCTTGGCGATCTGCAACGGCGTGTCCAGCATGTATGATATTCGATGCGTTCGAAAAGGTTTACATGTGGGGCCTTCATGCACCGGCCGACTTCTTCCTGTGAATATATGGCGAAGAGATGCGCAGGCAAGTTTAAATGCAAATCAGCATGTGAAGCACACATCGGAGCACAAGAAATGGGATGGGTGAGCAACATGTGCCAAGAACGAAGGACTCACATCTGGAAGCGAGCAGCGATGAAGGGCAGTGAAAAGCCGCCGGCCAAGAAGAGGGTGAGGCAGACGGCGATCGGGACCTTGACGGATGGGCCCTGCTTGAATGGCACTGTGGGAGATAGCAGGGGTTGTGCGTGTGCAACTCGTCAGCCCACTCTTTGCCTTGCAGGAGATAGATCCGTGTGCCCAAAGTACTACTCACGAGACTGCTCGGGATGCAATCAGGATCAAAGTCGCAGAAAATGAGAGTGAGTGCGTCAGCTGCATGTGTTTCACGTAAAAGCCTGCGGGAAAATGCCTCCCAACTTTCCAGCCGACCTCTACATCAAGGTGCGTGCATCAGCCTCCCCCGCGCTGAGCCGTCTCCTTCCCTCGAGTAAATGCCATGTTCTTCGAGGCCTCCATCAAAACCAGCGCGCGCATGCCCCGCTCGCTCCTTGCTCGCCCGTCCCTTGTCGTATGCCACTCCGTCTGGAAGCCCTGCGACTCACCGTCTCAGCCGTGTTCTCGATGTGCATCGCACGCCTCGCCTGCATCTGCGGCTGGCGGAGGGCGCGAGCGGCGACGGGGACGGCCCGCCTGGAAGCAAGTGCGGCGATCATGCTGGCTGGAGTGGCTGTCCTGAGAATCGATCGCTGAATAGCCAGCTGTATGCGTGCGTGCGTACGTGAGCCTCTTTGCTAGCTTCCGTCCAGGATGAACGATGCACGAGTTGATACAGAGTCCCGTTCTGGTGATTGGGACGAGAGAGATCTGGCAGACGCTTGTGACTTGACTTGCTCATCTCATCGCGGGTGGCAGCGGAATGAGCAAGGGAGAGGACGGGATAACAACCGACGCTTTTGACTGGCCAGGTGCGTGCGACGCGCTGCGGCAGCGCACGACTCCAACACAGTTGCAAAATCGCCATTTTTTCCCTTTCAGAAAGAGAGAGCAGGAGCAGAGCGCACCCAACAGAGAGAGGGGGAGCACTCCAACGCGCGTTGTGTTGGTCGATGATACTCTCATCACCATCTCCTTCCATATGGCACGGGTGGTTAGCCCAGCTTCTTCCAGTTTGCAAGGTGCATTTACTTCGCACCAGCACTCTGCCCGCTCAACTTGTCGTGGCCCAGTTGTTCATCTTGCGCACAAGCACAAAGCCTCCGCCGCGCTTGGGTGTCACAGGTAAGTCGGGCGATTCATTGGCCAGGAAGGGTGCTTGAATCGTAACTTTTCTCACACCGCTCGAGCCGCCAATGTTTGCCGCTGCTGCACGCACGCAGGTTGTACAATTCTGCACTCCAGCTCTTGAGGACAATTTGACAATAACAAGACTCATACCGCCGACATGTCGTTCCGAGGCGCACCGGGACGCCAAGACTCCTACAAGAACAAGGCCCTCTTCAAGCAGGATGAACTGCGCCGGAGAAGGGAGGAGGCCCAGGTCGAGATTCGCCGGGCCAAAAGGGAAGAGTCGATGGCAAAGCGGAGGAACATGGACCTCAGCACTGTCGATACCGATGGAGAGACCGATGACGAAGATGCCGTGGGCGCGGCGCTTGACAGTCAGGTGCGTGTGAAACATTCCGAAGGATGCGCGTCCAAAGCCTCTACACTTGCTTCTTGCTCTTGCCACACGGTGGAAAGCTTTCGATGCAAGCTGAGTAAATGCTGACATGGACAATCCCCGGCCTCTCTTCGCTCTCATTATCGCAGCTCAACGAGCAGCTGCCCGTCATGATCGAAGGTGTCATGTCCACCGACGAGTCTGCCCAGCTCGACGCAACCACCAAATTCCGCAAGCTGCTGTCCAAAGAGAAGAACCCTCCTATTGAAAAGGTCATCGCGTGCGGCGTTGTCCCGAGATTCGTCGAATTCCTGCGCAGCCCACACAGCATGATCCAGTTCGAAGCGGCCTGGGCGCTGACCAACATAGCATCAGGCACCTCGGATCACACGCAGGTCGTCATCGAGTCGGGAGCAGTCCCTATCTTCATCGAGCTTCTCTCCTCCCAAGTCCTCGATGTGCGCGAACAGGCCGTCTGGGCATTGGGCAACATCGCCGGCGACAGCCCCAAGTGCCGTGACTACGTACTCAAGCAAGGTGCCCTGCCGCCGCTCATTGCGCTGCTCAGCGAGAACCACAAGATCAGCATGCTACGCAACGCGACCTGGACGCTGAGCAATTTCTGCCGGGGCAAGAACCCGCAACCGAGCTGGGAGCTGGTGTCGCCTGCGCTGTCCATCCTTACCAAGCTGATCTACTCGATGGACGAGGAGATCCTGATCGACGCCTGCTGGGCCATCTCCTACCTCTCCGACGGTCCGAACGAGAAGATCCAAGCGGTCATCGAGGCGGGCCTTTGCAGGCGCCTCGTCGACCTCCTCACCCATCATTCCACCGCTGTTCAGACCCCGGCGCTCCGCTCAGTCGGCAACATCGTCACGGGTGATGACTTGCAGACGCAGGTCGTCATCGCATCCGGCGCACTCGTTCCTCTGCTTTCCCTCCTCTCCTCGCACAAGGAGGGCATCAAGAAAGAGGCATGCTGGACCATCTCCAACATCACTGCCGGCTCGACACACCAGATCCAAGCCATTATCGATGCCAACATCATTCCACCGCTCATCGAGATCCTCAAGAGCGCTGACTACAAGACGCGCAAGGAGGCCTGCTGGGCCATATCCAATGCCACCTCGGGCGGCCTGCAGCAGCCATCGCAGATCCGCTACCTCGTCTCACAAGGGTGCATCAAGCCGCTGTGCGACCTGCTCGGCATGATGGACAACAAGATCATCCAGGTCGCCCTCGACGGCCTCGAGAACATCCTCAAGATTGGCGAGCAGGAGAAGAGCGCCGCTGGTCCGGGTGCCGTGAACCAGTACGCCATGCACATCGAAGAGTGCGGAGGCATGGTCGCCATCCACAACCTGCAACACCACGAGAACCTCGAGATCTACAAGAAGTGCTTCTTCATCATGGACACGTACTTCCCCGACGAGGACGACGCAGCCGAAGCGGCCACCATGCCGCCGGCCGTCAATGAGAGTGGCACATTTGCATTCAAGTCCGACCTCGCAGCACCCTCTGGCGGCTTCAACTTTGGGCCCGCTGCGAATGGCGGCGATGGGATGAACCAGTGAAGGAAGAGAAGCGCCACAAGGAAAACGAAGAACCTACAAATCCGTCGCGTCGCTTTCTCGTCTTGCTTGCTCGTCCGCCTGCCTCGCACATGTAACGCACTCTTTCTCTCACATTCCCTACCACGCCACTCTTCTCTTCGGCCAGGCTCCAACAGCCGCGGTCGAAGCAGCCTCGGCTATCCGTAATGCAGCAACTTTCGCACCTTTCGTTCCACTCGCTCGCAGGCGGGCGCCCATTTCCGCCTGTTACCGAGTTAGCGCCCGTCCGGGGCCTCGAGCCTCTCCACTTCCGCTTGTCGTATACTTCGCTCTGACACCCAGCAGTCTCGGCGCGTGGAGGCGAAGAGTGGAGAGAGGTCATGGATAGCAGTGGTCCGTTTGCTTCTTTCTTTCGCCGCACAACCACCAATTCACTTCTCCTACACGACACGCGAGTTCCACGCCAGCGTCCCTTGCTTCTCTCGTTACATTCAATCATTCACTCATTCGTCCCAACTCACCAAATCTGAACTCAGCATGTAGAAGGTCCATTCATGTCACAAAACTCCCCCGTCAAGGAGCATACCCATCCAACGCACGAACGAGCGAGCTTTATGCCCCCCTCAAGGGTCATATGCACTCAAGTAGTACTCTAGCATCATCAACAAGAATCATTTGCTGTATTGTGCCTGCGTTCGCGTCGGGTTGGGAGTTGCTTGCGGTGGCTATCACCGCAGACATGAACTATCGATAATTGGACAGTGGGCATGGATCATCGCTAGATGCATATCATGTTGCTGTTTTACAATCTCGACAAAGCGTGAGAGAAGACGGTAAGAGCCATCCAGAGAACAGGTTACTTCGGCCGCTTCATGTATGCTCAAAAGGCGGCATTCCCGGAGGGCGGTGGAGTGTGACCTACTTGACTGGTCTTTGGTACGAAAGGGCAGACATCTATGCAGAAGCCGGAGTCGCCTTCTTCGCAACGCCGGTCCTGAAGCCGTTCTTTGCCCGTCGCGGGACGTCCTTCATGTGGCGCATGCGACCAGTACCGGTACTAGTGAGACGAATTAACTTGGAATCAGTACAAAGACAGAAACAGTGGCAAATGCGGGAGAAAACTCACGTGTGCCTGCGAATGGCCTTCTTGCCCCACTGGTATGAGCGGGTCTTCGCGCGAGGGAAGCCGCACGAAGCGCAGCTCTTGTCCTGCTTGTGGAACGAGCGCCGGCCACAGCGACGGCACAGCGTGTGCGTCTTGGTGCTGAAAAGAGGAGCGGTAACGTCACGGGGATCAGCTACCAACATATTTAGTTAAGCTGACATCATGGCAGCGCCGTTTGACGTAGCCGCGCATCCCGTACCGCACAGCCTGCAAGAAATCTGCCGCGATGGGCAAACTGTTTGCCTAGCCAAGAATCTTCTCCATCAAAGGGCTCTCCGAAGCATGCCAGAGCGCACACTAGCCTTCCAAACCGCCACTTGTCCTGTTTCTGATATGCAAAGCTCCGCTCAATACTCACTGTCGCTTACCGAACGAAGTCGTACCCTTAGTCATCTTGCCTGTGGGTAGGCAACGAATCGAGTGAGTCAAGATATCTCTTAGTCTCCTAATGTTGCAACGAGACGCCAATCTGCCCCGAGGAGAGAATCCATGCCTGCTGGCTCTCTCCTGCACGTCGTCACATTTCGCCTGTCTTCGTTGTGCCGACCCACTCTCCATCGTCAGCGGCAAAAAAGATATTGCATCGACAGTACTGCAGCTTCCATTATGTGCTGCACGAGCTGTGGAGCACCCAACTACGCATCTCCTACATTGCGCCCAGGATTTAACGCCACACGCGACTGAAGGAGACCACGGATGTGTCCCTTCGTCATCCGGTGTGATAAAGCGCTGGGCTTCGTCGTTGACGCCTAGCTTCCATCTTCTTGGACATTCTTTTCTTCTCCTGAGGTGGTCTCATTTGCATGTGCGACCCCAAACACTATTGAAGCTGAAATCGTGACCTCCTCCCCTCCATGAACCTCCCGGTAGCCCTCGCGTGCCTCCCTAGTGCACGCAGGTTCCAGCTCCCTGCGTCTGAGTTGTATTCCGAGCAGATTGTGCGCCTCTTCAGCAGTAGCTCTTCAGCTTACCTTGACGATACTTGCGTGACCGACCTTTGGATGATCTAACAGATGGGTGCGCAAGAGCATGTGCGAAGAAGGCTCAAATGAATCACTTTTGGCAGCGAAAGCAGTGTGGTAGGCGTCTTGCGGCGGTTCGGGGGAACAGGCGCGGAGTGCTCACTACTGCCGTGCTGCGACACTGTGAGTGGGAAGGTGGGTGGGTGGAACGGCGGAGGAAGAAACCTCCACATAGTGTTCCGCAGCCACACCGCTGCGCCCACCATGTCGTTGCACACTTCCAGAATTGAAGCTGAAGCACATCTCGCCGTCAAGCTATAGAGGTCCAGAGGTCTACTGCTTGTCAAGGTTTTGTCGGGCACCATTGCATACAGTCATCAGTGAGTCATCATCGAGGATGCAACAGCTGCTGGCGGAGTTTGGGCTGGATAGGAGGTGGTAGGAAGCCAACTTGCGAAGGAACGAACGACCGGAGCGGACCTCGTGCTTTCGACGGAAGCCGAGCAGGATGGCACCCGCCTTTGCGAGAGCATCCCAACAGACACAGCTGCTCGTCGCGTACTGCGAGAATAATGCTATTTGAAGAGGCTGGCATTTGGCGGCATTCATATCAGCTCAGACTCTTCCAAAGTGTTTAGAAGTGTCAGATATGGGCCACTTCTGAGTGTGCCCATCTCCTGCATTTCAGCAAGTCGGGAAGGACTGCCTCTTTTTTGCAAAAGAGATGTGCGCTCAAAGGAAGCTTTCTGCAGGCATATGGTGCGCTGAGTTATGCATGGAAGCTAACATGATTTGATTTTTCAGCAATGCCGGCCGCATCGAACAAGGCGAAGAAGTCCTCTTCGCAGGACAACATCAACTCCAAGCTCCAGCTGGTCATGAAGTCCGGCAAGGTACAGCTTGGACTCAAGTCGGCTCTCAAGTCGATGCGCACCGGCAAAGCAAAGCTCATTCTCATCTCGGCCAACACTCCGCCTTTGCGCAAGAGTGAGATCGAGTACTACGCTATGCTTAGCAAGACCAGCGTGCACCACTACCAGGGCAGCAATGTTGCGCTCGGGACAGCGGCGGGAAAGCTTTTCCGTGTGGGGTGGGTATTTTTGTGATCAAATGCGACGTGCACAGCCGAAGGAAGGCAAGGAAGAACCTGGAGAAGAGGACAGGCCTCGAGTCTTGGGACGCTGCGCCATCGGGGCAAGGGGAAAAGCTGAGGCTCTTCGCAAACAGGAGTCAGCGCATCCCTTTGTGGACTGTGGTCGGATATCATGTGTTTCTTGCTCGCGTCGCGTGGCTGCGCCGCTTTGCCGTTCATCGCGCTCAATTGAAGCAATCAAGGGCGAGGCGGTTTGTGGCGCGAGATGCTGGCCGAAAGAAGATTGGAAACAGCTTTTCAAACACGCATGACGCAGCAGCTGACCATCTCATTCTTGTTTGCGACAGTGTCATGACTGTTCTCGACGCCGGTGACAGTGACCTTCTCAGCTCGGTCGCTGCATGAGTGCGGCAATGCCGATCGATATGTTCATCGCACCGCGAGCGCTCTGCACTTTCTCATGTCTACTGTAGATCTGGGTCTAGGCGGATCTGCTCCACACGGAGGCCCTGATGCCTTCTGCTAGGGACGCGCTTGTCCTTCACCACCGCATGCACTTCCTCCCTTAGGCATGTTCTCACGGACGATGAAGCGCTCATCGCCCATTGTAACATTTACGCATCCGCAATGCACAAAAGCTCGAAAGTCTCTCTGGCTTGGCGCGTCTCATTGATCCACGTGCCATACGGAGCTTGTGTTTTCTGGAGAGTGCGAGATGATACGTTCTGCACGACGGCCGCCATCGAGCGTGTTAAAAGTACACTCTAGCCGGTGGCTGACCGGCTGGGACCTACAACTCGTTTGGGATACGAAACAACTGGATGATCGGAAACAATTCCGTGCGTGTTTTTGGAGCTGTGGACAATACGACAGATCGTCCTATCGTCGCTGCTGTCGACCAAGCTGAGAAATACGCACGAGACAGCGCACTCTACTCTAGCGCATTCCGATCGAAGATGTTATTGGCTACGAGATCGCGCTGGCATCTGGCAGGTGCACGGAGGGGTCTGAATGAACGGGGCACTAGCACACTTCCTAGTCGGCGCAGCCGGGCTGCTTTGATCACTGGATGGCTTGCATAGAGAACCAAGAATTCGACCGCTGCAAGCAGGTCTGAAACTTATGGACCACCCGATGATCGAACGTTGAGGCAAAGAGGAAGGGTGAGGAGTCAGTAGTGAGTGTGTCTTAAGGGCCAAGCATGTCATAAGCATCTCAAGCTGTTGTCTGCACGCCACAAAATCCAACAAGCGCTCCTATAAGTGTGCGGCTCTCACGCAAAATAGGGATAGGGTCAAAAACTTTAGTTTTTTCGGTCTTGTTTTCGCCGAGACTGCTATTCATCGAGCCGTCGAGGACTTCAATAAAGGTAAGTTGTATTCATAAGCACAATCACATTTTTCCTCTCGCATCGCTAACTGCATCGCTTCACTCATCACGCACACATCACAAGCATCACCATCAAGGATCACGAGCACCCATCCGTATCACAGAGCACAGAGCACAGTATCACACTTCATTGAAATCATTACGGGAATTGTTTCGACATTGTCTGTCTCAGAAACGAGACTCACGTTTCGCCGTCAACTTCTGAAGTTCTGATATTTCTCTGCTCTGCTCTGCCCCGCTTTGCCAGGCTTGAGCCTCTCCTTCATCGAGTGTTGCATCAGTCTTCGCACTTCGTGCTCCAAGGGTCGGCTTGCCTCAAACGTCACGGGTTCACGAGCATCAGGCGTCGAGCCGACTTTGATTTTTGTGCGTGTGACTATATGTAGCGCCGTTGCATTAAACGTCAAACGTCAGGTGTCTGGTGCTGATCGCTGAAGACGTGACCATGCAGACTATCGGTCCTCCACACTCGGCACTCTACCCTACTGCGGAGCAAATTTACACTAGAGTCCAGAGAAAGCGAAATCAGTTGTGTCTTTACATCTGTAGCGCTCTGCGCCCTGTCACGAGCAAAGTGTGGGAAAGTACGGGCAGCCCTGGTAGGCCCCTGCGTACTGGGTAGCATCTGCCCATTGATATTGATATATGATATGTAGCCTGCGGTCTGTCAGTCATATGCCGACTACCGACAAGTGCCTGCGGACCTTGGCTACTTTCAGCACCCACTGGGCTGACGCTGGACTAGACCAGGGCCGACTGCCCAATAGAGACAAGTAGCCAGCGAAGTCTGTCGCTCGGACGCATGTAGCGGAAATTTGAGGTCGGAATCGTGACACTCAACAAACAAATCCCCACTATTCTATCCGTGCGGCGCCTGACACACCCTCGTTGTGTGGACAAAATGTGGATGCCTAAGGGCTCCGTCACGTGTCTAGCTTCACACGTTATCACGCGATTATGGACTGCCACTTGTACATCACATATCACATATCACATTCCCATGCTCACTCGCACATACAAAACCCGAGCCAAAAAAATGTTGCACCGATGGCGCGCCATCCAAGCTAACAGGATTTTCGCGTACGCACCAGCCCCAAGCTGTGTTCGTCCACAATCCAGCCTGCGGACTAGCTAAATCGACACGACGTGGACTGTAGGGTCATCGACAATTTTGGTGCGCGACGACTGGAACAGCGAATAAATCACTGCACCGACCCACCCAGTCTCGTCTCTATGGACGAACCCAGAAGTGAAATTGCTGACGCGGACAGCCAAACGAACGCATCCCAAATGCTGACTTTCTCCGCACGACACGAGACATTCATTGGGCAACTGCTCGATCGCCTGCGTAGCCGGCTAGCGCCAGCGTCTGCTGAGGTGCTGAAGGCGCCGATGCCCTCCGACGTACCAAGGCGCTCAAAGGCAACCCCCTGCCACACTGCCTCTGGCTGAGGCCTGGGCGCTCAGCTGCGTCAGCGCTGCGTGCGGCGCACCTCTGCTGCGGCTCTATAGTCCATGCCACATGTCATGTGTCACATATCACAAAGCTTGTCACACATCGCAAGTTGTCACATGTCACACCAATTACAAAAGTTTGGAAACAGACGCCGGATGCGGACCTAAGAAATTAATGGTCCAAGACCAAGACCGTCGATTGTCGATGCGCAGCTCCGGCTGGACTAGCGACGGACTAGCGCCAGGCTGCGTATCCCTGTGAATCTCTAGTCTTGCCTCAACAAAACAATCGCTCCCCTCCTGTTCCGCATCCCGATGCTGGTGCTCGCCGTCTGAGAGCGCCATATACCACTATCGTGGCACTATTACTTACCGCAGCGTGAGGTCTGCACTCCAAATCCATTCGCCAGTCAAATGTGTGCTTGAGCCTCGAGGCCAGGCTATCATGCCTGCGCGTAGGCGCTGAGCTGGAAACTGCTGGAGATATGGGATGATACCCTGGTTGCATGTGCTATGATAATATGTTTTATTGCGGGACCGCGGGAGACATGGGACACGTTGCCTAGACTCTAGACTCTGGACTCTCTGGCGTGGAGTAGAATTGATGTGTGTACCAGATTGTCAGGACATCACAGGATGTTTCTGGTTACATGGCCAGGGCCTCGCACCAACTCACACTTCGCGGGTCGCCCACCGTACCCGTAGCCATGTGCCTCGAGGTGCGCACACGGGGCATGTACCGTGCGCCCGTGGCAGTCGAGATTGTTGATTGCATAATCACTGATATCAGCTTTACGAAGCGATGAAACGAGATGGAAGCATGGAGCAAATAAACAAAGAAGCGAGAACGCTGATGCACAGTCGGCGCACGCAAAGTTCACGAAGGGCAAGAATGTAGTTTTGTTATGATTAAGAGGTATGCTGTTACAGATAGTTGGGGCGAGGCATCGGCCAAGCCGGGATGAGAACTGGAAATTGATGAAAAGTTGAAGCGGACCATATATGAATTGGTGTATGCTGCCAGCTTGAAGGGTATCAAATGCAATTGGCTGTGCTGTTTGTGTGGGTGTGTGAGTGTGGATGTGAGACATAGTTAGATGCGGCGGGGTTGATTTGCTCTGAAGTTGAATGGACCGAGCGGACGCCACGGATTAAGGAGCGGTCGGTCTTGCGATGCTGTTCGTAGTGCTACAGTGGGATTGATGCAGAGGTCACAACAAGGTTGTCTTGTTCTTGCGTCCGTGCGTACGCGTGTACACAGCTGCAGGAGAATGCACTTTTGAGATTCAGTCATGCTTGCATGTTGCAGTCCCAGCTGACGCTGCGCAGAGGCGGTCGTGTCGCGGCAGCTGCCGGAGCGGTGAGGCCGCCGTTGCCGAGGAAGGATGCCTTGGTAGACATGGCGTCGTGGCTAGAGCTGGCTGGAAGCATGCTCTCCTTGCCCTTGACGGCGTTCGTCACGGCGTGCGCCTGCATCCCCGCTGCAATCTGAGCGGCGCCGAGCGGATCGTGAAGAGAATGCAAAGACAACGGCGTGAGAGGCATGTCATCGTCGTCATCGTCTTCATCCACACCGCAACGCGAAGGGGTTGATGCCATCGAGGACGGTGTGGTGCACCGTGAACGCTCCGAGTTGTCATCATCTTCGAATTCGCCTCGAGAGCTGGATGAGCTGCCAACCATCTGGGCGGGAAGGAGGGTAACGCGCGACGCAGGTGAAGATGCCTTAGCAGTTGATGCAGCCGTGTTGCGGAGATAGTAGCTGCGCACACGAGCAGAGGCGTCGCCAAATGCCGAGCTGGAGTACTTCTTGGTTAAGATCGACGAGACGTCCTGAAGGTTCTCGCTCAGGATTGCATCCAGGAGGCGGGCAGCGCCTGCTGCCTCCTCGGTGACGCCCTTCTCAAACTCATTGTTGTCCCTAAGGCAGATGTAGCGAGCCAAGATAAGTGCACCGGTGGCAAGAGCAGACGGCGTGATAGCGATAAAATCACGGTGGAACAAACTGAGCTCCATTAGGAAGCGGGCAATGCTCTGTGCACTGTGACTCTCGGCGGACTTGACGCAGGCGATGCGAAGCCAAGCTTCCGCAGTCGGGTGGCCCAAATTCCAGCCGATGGTTGCGAGGACGTGCCCCTCCATCTGGGTGAATGCTGACTCATCGTAGGCATTGCAACACATCTGGCTGAGCTCCTGGATGGTTGGAACTCGGTCCTTTGAGTCCTCGTACTTGGCAGCGATGAGCAGTGCTGCACAGCCGACGAGCTGATAATGCCGCTTGTAAACGATGCGCTTGGATACATAGCGGTCGACAATGTTGAGGGTGAGGAAGAGCGTCTCGGCGCGAAGGCCAAAGGTCTGGTGAATCTCGATGAGAAAGTCGACAAGATACGGTCTCATGAACCAACGCAGCTCTGGCTGCACGTCCATGAGCTCGAGCGACGACATCGTTTGTGCCTGTGACGAAGATAGACGGATCAGACCGTGATCAATGGAACAAAGAAGTCGTATACACGCTCACCTCCATAGCAAACATGTGCTTGATGGCCTCTTCTTGGTACTCATTCTCCAACAAGATGCTCCGTGCCGATTCCGATGGTCGCATCGACTCAATTTTGACCTTGCTGCCGCTGGCCATGCTGTTCGTGGTCGAGAGAGAGGTAACAGAGGAGCCAGATGAAGACGATTCGGAAAAGGTGGATTGGGAGCCTTCCTGACGCGCCAGTTCTTGTGAGGCAGCCAGGATAGCTGCGCGTTGCAGCGAGGATGGAGTGCCCGATACCCTTCCTGCAGGTGCCTTTCGCTTCCCTCTGACACTGCCCGAGCTCGAATTCGACCCGGCAGAGTCTTGACGGCATCGGTTGTAGAACGAGCCACGGTGGCTGAGATAACTGGCTGTGTTTGCAGATGGCGGCATGATGATTGTCACAACGTGAGGGGGCAAAGGTTGAAGATGCTGTCTATAGATCTGTAGGGAGTGTGGGAGACCGAGTGTACGAGAGAAGGTAAAGACCGTGGGAAGGTGAACAGGAGCGTGAGGAGTGTGTCGAAAGGGAGTCGTGGAGAGATGGTGAGGACGGAAAGAGGGTTAAGATGATACAGAGACAATAGGGTCAGCGATGATGGTCGATGGTGATCAGCCGATATATAAAGATGTGTGATGGGGATAATGGTGGGGAAGGTAGTGGTGGTTTGCAGGTGCCTCTGCTAGACATGGAGATGACCGACGGTCTGGCTTGAAATTACGCTCGCAGCGGAAAGCAAGCCGTGGCAAGCCGACCACATTGAGAAGCAAACATAGGGGCGATAGGCATGCGCACTCACAAAGCGGATAATAGAATGATAGCAATGCAATGTTCATACGGCGCTGAAAGCTTGTGCACCTGTGATGACCTGCAAAGCGCACGCAAGGCTGTGGCCGTTGGCTGGCGTGAGTGAATGCGGACGCGCGTGGATCGAGGTGATCTTCACCGTCGAATGAAGGATAAGGGCTAAGGACAAGCGGCACGCGCATGTGAGTCCGTACGCTTAGCCGGAATCGAAGTCGGCGACAGCGGAGCGCAGGCTGGTGGCTCTGATGGCACGAGAGACGAAAAGCCTGTGTAGGACGCTGAGACAGCTTGCCATCGCGTTAGCACATACGGTCTACAAGGCATGATAGAAAGCTCGAAGCGGCATCAAGCACTCACACACAGCCGACGTGCTCACAGACTCCGAATACGGACGCCCCGTAAGGAAAGGGCAGCGGAGCTGCTGCTGCTGCAAGGAGCCGCGTCATTGTAACAGAGAGAGAACGCCAATAGAACGCAGCAGGGGGACGTGGATATGGATGATGGACGATGTTGGCGAGTGTCGAGCGGCAAATGGTGTGCAGGGCCGTTGTGGTGATGTGGAAAAGGAAGGGCAAGCAAGGAATGAGCCAAATCCGTGTCTGTCTGCAGTTGAGTTTGTGTGTTGTTCTGGGCTCCTGTGCCAGCGACAACGCGCCAGATGCCAAACGCGCGCGCGCCAAACAACACGAACGCACGCCACGCCCACCACCACAGCACCCCGCATCTCTATCCCGCCAGCCACGCGCATTCCTCGCCCTGCTGCGTTCCGCTCCTCGAAGTCTCACACGCACGCGCGCCCACGCACGCGACGCCCACCCGCACGCACCCATCCACTCCACCCGCACCGGTCGTGTCCTCCCTGCCTCTTCCTTTCTCCTTGTTCGCGAGCTTTCGGAGCGGTTCTAAATCGTCCGAAGGCGAGCGAAAAAGCACAGCAAGGCAAGTCTGCCGGCTGAATGTCGAGCAAGTCCAGGCAGGTCGTCAAAGCATGCGAGCCATCCCTCTTTCCATATTTGCATCCTGGTTTGTGCCCATCTCCTACTCCAAGCGGCTGAGATGCCTGAATGGCTTGTATATAATATAATAGCAACTTCGAAAAGGCCATAGACCCTTGCCAAAATCAGATCCCCTCCGCCCCCAGCCACTTTCCTCATCGATCGAGAGTATCCGCTGGAGCTTGCTCGTTACCATCATGGCAGCGGTATCCTCGCAATGCTGATCGCTGATCCAGCTTCTCGATGGAATGTCCACACACTGAGCACGTCTATGAAGCAGTAGATCATTTTGCAACGATCCGCTCGACGCTACCTGTGCATGTCACCTCGACCGGTTTCTATCTCCACCGAATCGCTTGCCAGCACTTCTTCGTTGCTGTACTTTTGAAGACTTGAACTCACAAGTGAAAGCAATAGCAGCAAGTACCAAGAATGGGACGCAAAAGAAGCACGCCGCGTCGGCTGGGTTGAGTCGAGTCGGGTCGTGCCAATGGGAGAGGCTGACAGCACAGCACAGAGACCCTGGAAAGGGCTGTTGAAGTTGAAGAAAGGAGTCCGTCGTCGTCGAGCTGTCTGTCTTTTGACTGGAAGAAAAGGACACCGGCCCACGACACAGGAGCAAATGGTTCGGATCGTCAAGAGGGTCAAGTACTAACCATTTTGGCTGGCCTTGTGAAGGAGCAAAGAGTGAAAAATCCTCCTTCGTGTCATTTGTGTAGCGAATGGACATCTATGATGGTGGAGCGACAATTTGTGCGCCAATTGTGCAGTCTTCGAAGTGATCACCATCATCGTCGTCACAGGTTGATGTATAGATTGTTACAGCCACTGAGACCCATTGGCTGCAGGCTGCAGAGCTGTGTAGCAGCGTGCAGCCAGTATATTCCAGCGACCGTCCCATGCCGTCTCGCAGGCGGCACATATTGCCTCGCATCTCTTCCGGGCTTCACAAAAATCGTTCACACTGCAGTGTGCACATTACTGTTTATACATAGTACCTGCAATACATTTGCATTTGCAGCTTGCATCTTCACACTTTTGTGGTCGGACGACTGAAACAGGTCCAGATCTCCGGGTCACCAAACACAGCTGCATGCGTGCGCCACGCGGGTGTGATGTTCATGGTATGTGCACTGATGTAATTGGTGTGGGAAGCTTGTGGGGACCACCCACCACTTGTTAGCGCGGGTGCTGTGTGTCCATTGTGTCAGTATGTATGTCACGTCAGTAATTTAACTGGTTGCATTGAAATCTCTCACATATCGTGTTGTGATTCTAGAAAGTGACAAGGGTTGTTTGATTTTGGTACGGTAAGAAGGTTCTGCTTCGTACCCAGACGAGGGCTTCGATCCCGTTCCGCACTACGTTTTAGGTACAAAGCATCAACTTTTCGCAAGTTGGCTGACTTCACTACTGCCATCCCTCCTGAGTTCGACTGAACGGCATATGAACATGTTTTTTCCACATCGTGCACCATGGAGACGACGCCCAGGATCCTCAACTCGATATCGGTCATCATTCGAGGCACTAAATCATACTCCCTCTTCATTGAATACACACTTTTACGGATGCTCTTTGATTGCCTACCTCTTCGTATGTCGAAAAATGAGCAAGGCCTCTATCCTGATATGGTTGGACGGGCAACCATGTGCCACCATACTACTCTACAGTGACTTCAACATGATCCAGAGGAGAACGTACAAGGCACAAGAGTGCAGCAACAGACCGGCAAAGAGGAGTACGCTTTAGCTTTCTCGACGAGCGAGCTGGGCGCCTACCGTGCGTAATGAGAACAAAGAACAGGTTACAATCATGACGCAGCCTGGAGCTTTCAATGAATTACCCAAGGCCTTGCACCCATCACAATGCTGGGGAAGAGTCGGAAAATGTAAAAAAAAAACCTACAGGAGCTTAGCAACGAGAAAGCCGCACAAGTGTCCTCTCCTAGCTTTTGCGGATTAGCTTGATGTAGCAGCAAGATGCTAATCAAACGGTACCAACCAGTTTTTATGAAGCAGCAGCAAGTGCATGAACAAGTGCACGCACGGTGCCCTAGCCAGACCTCTCCAGATTCTCGACGAGTTCCAAGGGGCTCGCAGAGACCGTGCGGCGAGCTGTTGAAGGGCACACAGATAAGTGCACAAACTTGAAGGTGATCCAGTGAATAGTCTACAATAACACCTGCTGGGGCGCCTGAGCATGTCTGTGCAAGCTGACTTAATGCAATTCGTTTAGCGAATGGCTTCTGCATAGTAGAGCAAGAGTTGCAGGCATCGGAGTCGAACGACTATCCTATTTTTCGTTAAACCTTCGACCGAGAATCGCTTCCTGCGGTCGTAGCGCGCTGCAACCTGTGCCGTCGCTAAGCTTGGTTTGACAGAGCTGCCATGTACTCCTGGGAACAACTACTTCAGCACGAAGGATTGACGTCAGGGAGACGCAGCGGCACCACGGGTCGGACTTCTCGGCATGTTCTTCATAGATGCCTTCCGAACGTTTCTAGAAGACGACATCCCAGAACATTGGGGGATTGCGGATATGGTGAGCAGATCGGCGTGGCGGACTCATACGTCACCGTGGCTTTCTTTTGGGTAGGAAGGTCGGGACCTCCAGGGGACAGAATGCCGGAAGCAGAGGGGCTGAAGGATCAGAGATACGACACTTTCTAGACATTGGTTGCAGTGAATTCATTGTTGACTAGATATATTGAGGGAATGCGATGATATGCGTGTTACGACTATTTCTGCGATGCGAGAACGGTATTGCACACATACAAGATGTACCGCACATATAAAACAAGGATGTTGATTGACGGTTGCTGAACCCGATCTGTGTCTGCTACACTTGCCGCTGCGGCCGAACGCTTCTACGGGCCCTCCTGGTGACGACTCACGGTCGGCCGATGACATCATACGCCATGGTCGGCACACCAACCTGGCGTATCGCTAACCTTCAGCCTTTCAACAACGCATGACAATATGGATCAACTGACACCAAGACTTCCTAGAATCGAGCCAGACTGACTCATGATCATAATCACCGTATAACGGACTGAACCCCCGAATGCCAAGACAGGGTGGAAATGTATATGGATGGCATTGATTCTCACGGGGTATCTTTGGACAAGCATATCCCCCACTGCCGCACACAGACTCGAAGGCTTCAAAGATGATGGTGTAAGTGATGCTCAGACACGCGTGAAAGGCTTCAGACTGTCAATCATTTGTTTTGCTGTGTGGCTAAAGACACCTCGTCACACAAGGCGCGGAAGTGGTGCTAATGCCCATGAACCTCAATGAAGGGACTCACTGGTCACTCTTGGTGATAGGCCTAGTCAGCCAAACGCCCGTATACTATGACCCTATGCACGGAATTCCCCCTTAGAAGATGTTGGAAATGGTGGAGACAGTGCAAAGATGGGTGTTCATTTGAGCGTAAAGCGAAGAAGTATCACTAAACGATTGATTGGTCAAGCTGGATGTTGAAACTTGCGCACGATGTCCAATACGTCTTGAAACGTGGAATTGATAGGTAATCATCGTGACCACGATGGAGGATTAGTGTTATAGGGAAACATACCGCGACGATGAGGGTCAGGTCCTATAGCCCTTCCTGGCGCAGGACCATGGATTGGACGACGCTCAAATACTTGCTGCGGATTGGACTTGCTTGAGTAAATAGTGCATATACTTAGCAAACATTTGCGAGCTTTCAGAGCTAGAGAAAGCAGAAAATTATCAGCTGTCGCGCATTGAACGGCACCAAGCAGGCATCTCTGGCATCCTTGCGAGCGCCAGGTCGACATGAAGCTTTGGCCACACTTGTAGATTGCGAGTGTGACATGCACAGAAAGCCCTAGAAGGTCATATTCGCAGTTACACGTGCTGTAGGTGATCGATACAGTGTACAAGAGCATAGATTGGATGCACAACGACGAGAGCGAAATGAAGCAACTTGTGCAAAGTTGATGCTTCGTACCTAGGATATTGGAGCTGACCAGGCTGGAAGCCTCCTGTCAAGGTACGAAGCAACAGCTTCTTATGGTACGAAAATCAACAATCCTTAGGCGTGATGCCTTATCATGTCTGGTGCATGTGATGAGCACACTCCCCTGGCTCGGAGACCCAATGATTAGTGGCGTTTTCAGTTTTCGTGAAGTGTGCCTCCGGCTGTGACAAAAGTCCCCATTCGAACAGGTGGGCTTTCGTCAATGTGTTGTTCTTCGGTATATGTGACGCCAATGTGACCACCGTGATTTGCATAGTATGGTGTGACATGTGTGATATCATTTAAAATGGTGTGATGTGTGATAGGCGATATGGCCACCAATCCAGAATCACCCTGACGCGGATGGTGATTAGACAAATTCGTTTCGTTGAGTCTCTGAAGGGGTTACAACTGTAAATACATGACCCCGTCGCATGCACATGTCAGTATGTCACACATGGCATATCAAGGCGGTCAACCAGACTCCTGCGACTTCTCATCAACCATCCGGACCTAGAGTCCTCCAGGCCCAAGTGTCTCCCAAGTCCCAGGGTTAATAGTGTGAATTGAGAGAATGGGCACTCTCTCACAGGGCCTAGATTTGCACAGACTCTAGGTATATAGGGCAAAGATCCTGGATGGTCGCATGGCGCAGAACCGCGCAAAGCGATACAGTCTCCTCTTTCCCAATTTGATGAAGCGTCATCGCATCATTACGTCTTCCAATCTTCAAATAAGAGGCGTCTGGAGCAAGGGCGAAGGCGAGTACATCCTCATATATCAAAGCGTCTGTGGAAACGAGCGTCCCCAGACCCTCTTTGCTCCTTCGCATAACTCAACCATAGGCCCTTTAATCCCTCCCAGCTCCCTACCATCTCGCTCGCTTATTACAGAGCATGCATGTACTTTCTATCTTCCTCTACTTTTAGTATATTGGGATATATGCGCACACTTGGGCATATCTGGCCATGTTCTTGTATTCGTTCACCCCTTCTGGCTGGTCGCTCACTGTGCATCGTCTCCGTTCACCATTAGCGAGTGTCACTTGTGGATGGAAAGGAGGGGTCGAGTTTGAGACGCCTACTGTCAGAAATACGAGAATATAATAGTTCTGTCGGGATATGAAGACGTGGGCTGTGAGGCGTGAGGTCTGCCGGCTTGATATCAGGCCTTCAACGAGAGCTGACGATACCAGGCTTGAAATGACGCTCTCAAACTTCACGATACCGAAAGTTCTTGGTAACTCTCTGGGTGTGAAAGTGAACATGAAAGAACAATGACTCGTACAAGAAATGGGCGTCCTTAATGAATTTTATGGCCACTCAAATTCTGCGAGTTAGCGACGCAGTATACGGACGACAAAGAACACACCGAGGGCTAGCAGAGCAGGGCAGAGCCTCAACTCTGGGCGGAGGAATACGGAACAACTTTCATCATTTCGACGCTCCAGAGACACCAAGTCTCTCTGTGAGAATGACACAGGGCTATACCCTGCCCTCTCTCGGTAGATGAAGCACCGGCAAGCGGATCAGCTGTCTCGAAGGTGGATGGGGCACTTTTCAAGCTGGAGCAGAAAGCAGACAGAGGTGCGTCGCTTGCGAGGAGAATTGCTGCACGACAGTGCTCCTCTCAAACACTGACCATGTGAAAACACCCTGGAGAGACTGCAGGGAGCTTGAGATTGTCCCCGGTGCTGAGGTTCAGGTTAGCACGGGAGGGTAGCGAAACATTGCGCCCCTATTTCTTCGCGGCTCGCCTTGTTTGCCTAACAGCCGAGAATACCCAGACTACCTGCCCTCGGGGTGCTTTCGGAAGTTACTTTGTTCGAGCGAGGCGGGGCTATACTTGTGTCGAATGGTTGAGTGCAAGTGCCCGTTGATCAACGCTTGACATCCCCAAGACCCGCCCCC
>NW_013546903.1:0-53116 GCF_000711695.1 Tilletiaria anomala UBC 951 | reverse complement strand
CGAACCATTGTCGATAACGAGCTGTCATAATAAGAGAGCAGAGGAAGAGCATCAGCGACCGTCCTCGATGGACATGAGGAACGAGTAGCGAAAGAGCCCGCGCGCACATAGGGGCGTATGTGCGTTACGGATGCTGGCTTGTGCGCAGCAATCGTGTCACAATATGCATGGATGGATACTCACAGCTGCGACTTCCTCTGCACGCGAGCGTTTGCAAGAAGAGACAACGGGTCAGTAAACATGTTCCGAGGGTACACTTTCGTGGATGCATCGTATCGATGCGCTGTAATCCGCCTACTTATGCCCGACTGACCGAGCCGGACCAAGCGGGAGAGACATTCGAATGCGCTGGTATGTGCTGCATGGCACCAACTCTCCCGCTGGATCCAACCGCAGCGCCACCCGCCCAGCGTCCTGTTAGCTGGCATCCATGAGCAACTCTTCGGCCATACCAACAA
This sequence comes from Tilletiaria anomala UBC 951, assembly GCF_000711695.1. NCBI lineage: Eukaryota > Fungi > Basidiomycota > Exobasidiomycetes > Georgefischeriales > Tilletiariaceae > Tilletiaria > Tilletiaria anomala. The sequence continues at coordinate 52,658 of NW_013546903.1, read as the reverse complement.
GCAGCCATCCACACCGTCTTGCCCTGCGTGAGCACCGTGTTACCTCCCTCGGCCCCGCGCGCGTGCCAGTGTTGATGACTCGGGGGGGGGGGAATCCGGCGACGTGGGGGAGAGGCGACTCACCCTCCATTGTGGGAATACAGGCGTGCGGTGCGTGTGGGAAGCTGTGTACGTCGGCGTCGTTCGTTACTGCGGCTGATGGAACCAGGCGCCTTTGTTGTCTCCTAGAGTCTAGGTGATGGAAGTGGGATGGGGAGAGGAAGGAGGAGGAGGAGCTCGAGAAGAAAGGAGGGGGGTGGGCGGGTGAGCAGTGCAGTGCAACTGTGGCGACTGGCGAGATTCGTTCGAGACTGGGCTGTGGGGTGGGTGTTCACTGGCGCAGCGCACTGCAAGGAAGCCGTGTTGTTCGCGCGCGCGCCCACACAGGCCCAGTGGCCCACTAGTCCAGCCCAGTCCAATCTAGTCCAGTGCAGTGCTCCCTTTGCCTTGCTGGCGCGCGCGCGTGTGTGTCCGTGCGCACTCAACAGAGGCCAGTGGAGAGCGCGCGCGCCGCAACTCTCCCATTAGAGTTGCCCCCTCCTCCAAAATGGGAAGCACAGCACTGCGCACGCGCCACCCCCTGCTACTGGACCTTTCCGCCCCGGCACCTGCCTGCCAGAACGAACCTAGGCTGTCACCATCACGGTCAACGTTTGCCATCATCCTGGTCATGGTCCAAGCCGTGCATGGTCAGGCCGTCGTCAGGAATCTCATCAGCTGCAAAGCCGATCTATCACCGGTTGTTGCTGCTGAACATGCACTAACTACGAAAAACCATGATTTCTATATACGGGGGTATCTCAATTCTCAAAATAGTGGGTATGGATCGAGTCTGGATTCGCCGCTACGCCATCGTCGTCGTCGTCATTATGATGCCCCATCATGCAGGAAGGAATGCGTAGAGAAATGGAGAATGCAGAAATCCAGCTTGCCTGCACGCGCCTCACAAAACAGAAGGGAGCAGCGATGTCATCGAGTCATCCTCGTCCGTAGACGTCCTCTCGAGCTCCCAGGGCGCATTGGACCGTATCGCTTGCATCGTACCGTCCAAGCCGAGCCATCCGTGCGCTGCGCAAAGAGCAAAACAAATGGACATCAGGATGCAGGTTCATATGCGCCATCTGATCCATGTTACTGTACTGCACTGCACTTACCTGGACAGCCGATAAAATATGTCCGCATTGCATTGGAGAAGCGCTCCGCATACTCGGCAGGCGGGAGGATGGTCACGTTGCTCTTCCCGTCCTGCGTCTTGAGTGCCTTCTTCGAAGAGCTCTCCAGTTGCTTGGCGAGCGTGAACGCGCCAATGTAGTCGACGATGCGCACGCGGAAGGACGACGTGATGCGCTCCTGCCCTTCGTCGCCCGACTCGCGCACCCCGCTCACTTTTGGTAGCGGCTCCACGACGCCGACGAGCAGCGAGTAGTCCATCACGTTGGACGCCGTCAGGAATGCCGTGTCGTTGCGCAGCGCTTGCTGGAATGTGTCCATCTCTGCTTCCAGGATGAATGCGCGCTGCTTGTAATCTTCCGAAGCGAACGAATGAAACGAGTCAGATTTATCATATGAAGCGACCCGCTTTGAACATAAAGTGCAGATGTACCACTCACTTTCGATCCACTCGGCGTCCCACCAGACGTGCCCATCCGGATTGTCTCGGTAGTTGGCATTCTTGATGCGGCGATCGCGGATGCCCTTGAGATCAAAGCGCAGCATCCTCATTCCGGCCTTTTCACTCTTCTCTGCATCGTCGAGGTCCGCAAACAGATTCTCGAGGATCATGACGTTTATCTTCAGCTTCGTCTCGTGTGTCTCAGTGTCCTTGACCTTGATGCTGTACACTCCTGCAATCTTGACCAGCAGGGTTGGCTCCTGCTTCGTCATGCTCGCCGCCATGTAGCGAATGTAAGACGGCGCAAATTCCAAGAATGCCTCCTTTTCATCGACGGACCAAACAGTGACCAGCTGCTTGGCCAGGAACCTCCCGTCTGCCGTTTTGTAGAACGCACTGCGGCTCTTGCCGCCAGACGCGGTCCACGAGTGGCACCTGCTGAGGCTTTCCGCGAAGCCATCGAGCGAAACGCCCCACTTTTCGCGCAGAGCTGCAAATTCCTCTGCGAACCACGACACACACGAGACCTTCGTCTTGCCGTGGTACAACGAGTGCTTGATGTGTGGTGACTGCGGATGCTTGTCCTGTAATCGCGAAGAAGGCATTGCTCGAGACGATGTCCCTTTACCAGTGCTCGGCGGGGCGCAGCTTGCCGTCGTGCCGGCAGTGGAAGAATTGCTCTCCTGGAGCAAACGAGAGCCCGTGGTGGTCGGCTCACTGGCTTCAGTTTTACTCGCGTCCTGAGCGCCGGTGCCGTTCGTAAAGCCCGATCCGACCGACCAGATGGCATTCAAAGCGGAAGGCGCAATCGACATCCGCGTGGTCTCTTCTTGCCGTTTCTTTCGCGCCGGCTCAGAGTCGTCCTTTGGGGTGGTCGTGTCTGCTAGCGAGCTTGTTTCTACGCTACTTTCTTCCCCTGCACTACTTGCGTCGGCTTCGTGACGCATGAAAATGCTTGCGAGAGACTTTGGGCGTCTGTGTACCTGAGTGATCCGCGCTCGGAATGTGCTATTAGTTGCATTCGAAGACACGGTACCGCTTTCGATTGTGCTGGTCGTGGTGCCAGCTTCGCCTATAGTATGATCGGTGTCAGGTGCCGGCTCAATCTGAATGTTTACTTCGATAGCAGCACTGGCGGCCTCGACGTTCTTCGGTTCCACCAAGGCGGGTGACTTGTCATCGACAAATGATGGGCCTTCGTTTTCCACGTCTTCCTTCCGTTCGGATGGTTGGGAGATGGACGACGCCACTCTACGCAGTTTGAGCGACAGCATTGAGCCCTCTTTGTTTCGTTTCTTGCGCTTCATGACAGCATTAACGGGCTCAGGCCTGTAGAAAACCTCGTCCTGATCAGGGTCAAGCGCATCCGGGTTGATGCGAGACGAATTTTTGGTGGATGTGCTCCTGGAGGATATGGAGGAGCCTTTGGCCGAAGGTTCTGAAACACCCGATCGCCATTCGAGAATAGCTGCATCCGGCTCGTCGTGTTGAGCTTTTTGAACCACAATCTCTCGCTGAAAGTCGCGCGAGGTGAGCGAAAAGGCAATGATGGACAGCGGCTCATCTTCGCGAACGAGGACGGAACTTCCAGGAAATGGGTGCTTGCCTTGTGCGAAGTATTCCGGCTCTTCGAAATTAGGGCTGCCCATTGCTTTGAGCTCATCTTTAGTCAAATGCTTCCGGGTCCATGCGCTTAAACGATTCTTGGCTGAGCGTGCGCAGTCGTAAAAGACCTTTCGCACATCGTTGATGTAAATAGCTAGTTGAAGAAACAAAAAGTGTAAGTCGTTGCAGCATAACAATGAGCCCTCCGTTGTTGAGCTCACGTTTTGTCTCTTTCAGCATACCATAGAGCCCAAACTCATCTGTGCGAAGCGACGTTCTCAGTCGCGTGAGCAGCGCCAGCGGATGCCAGCGCACGCTATGTGTGCTCGCTGTGTCCTCAGTACCATCTTCGCTTTGCCAGAAAACGCTTTCGGTGTATTCCGAGCCCGGCGTCGAGACAGAAGAGAAGCTGGTTTTGTTGCGCAAGCGCAGTTTGATAGTCTTCCCGTGCTCGTCCAGCTCACGGGCGACGAATATGCCTTCCATCGCGGTCAGTTGATGTTTTACAGATGAGAAGAAGGCTTGGATCTCCAGTCGCGTCTATATTCATATTCGAGCGAGCGAAGCCGATCAGCACTATTTCACATGGGGAGCCATTTCAGCACTTACTCCAGCATTCAGAGAACGATTGATAGGCTCTGGAGACTGCATCAGCGCAGAAGTGCGATCGAGCGGAGCGAGAACCGGGCCTTGCAAGTGCAAGTGGAACATCTTGAATCTTCGAGTGGACACTTTGACGAGGGAATCTCCCAAACGGAAGAAGCGCAAGGGCGGCAGACGAGCATCGTTTTCTGGATCCTTGTTTGGCGGCCAGGGTCGATCTGTCGATACTTCTTGCTCCTGCAAGGCTGCGTTGTACATCATTGCCTCAAGGAATTTACTGAACGACATGAGATAGGTCGCCTGGGAAATTCGCAAACTCGTAAGCTTCTTACATTGCTTTCACCGCGTTGGCCGGCGCTTCTTACCTCTGACATTGGTCGCATGGGGCTCTGTTTGCCCCGTCCAGGAGATGCTCTCCACATGTAGATGCCCTTCTTGGACAGCAATGTTCCATCCGCTGTTTGGCTGGCGTCAACGCGGACAGCATTTTCAGCAGCTGCGAGCGCCTTCCGAGCTTGGTCGTGATCCAGGTGAAGGATCGCAGCGACGGCCTTGATCTCTGAGTCGTTTTTTGCTCCAACTGTGGGTTTCTCTGCTTCTTTCACTTGGCTTAGAACGGGAGCTTTGGCTTTTGGCGTCACGCTGGCTTGAGCTTGCAGCGAGATGAGTCGGCCGCCGTTGACGTAGTGGACAGCAACTTGACGCACGGGCGGCACCACTGCCTGTTGCGCAGACGCAGAAGACTTGCTCTTCGCCGTTGGTTCTTGCTCCAACGGCATCGCAGCAGCCATTAAGCAAATTTCTTCGATCACCTCGCCGAGGGGCACATCTTTCAGCGAGCCGTGCTTGCTGTAGAAGCGCACGAGGTCGTGTTGCCCCGCAACCGCAGGGTAAGTAGCGGCAGAAGACTTGGCGACGTCCTGCTTGGATGCCACAGAGCATGCGCTCACTTCGCTGGTAGCACTGCGTCCCGACACGGAGCGATGCGACGCCGAGTCGGAATGATACTTGGCAGACGGTGTGTCGGCAATGTGCAAACCAACATTTTGGCGAGCACCGAGAACGTCCGTCCCGGACGGCGCTTGCACCAGGAGACCAAAATGTTGGTGTAGAACGAAGTGTTCAACATAATCGAACACTTGTGGAGCAAGGTGCTGTTTAGAATCATTAACGCGAGGCGAAACGGAAACGAAAGCACGTGCTGGCTGCTTTGCGAACCTTGGGCGTTCCCACCTGGGCAGAGGCGCAGCTGCTTGCAGTGCTGTGGTAAGGGTATCTTCCGACTGCAGGACGACAATGCTCGCCGCTTCGTCTACTTGCTTTACGTGCTTCTCGTCGCGGCCTCCAGATTTGGAAATGATTTTGAACAGATGAGCAATTTTGCCCCTGTGCTTTCTCGGCGACGATGTACTGTCGGGGCGCGTCAGCGAGCGCGGCAAGCCATCAGACCCACGTCTGGCGTGGCTGCTCACATCTGAGCTGGTGCGGTGGTGGACAAGGCTGAGCGAAGACCTGGCGGAGGACGCTTCGCCAGCGAGAGGCGGTAATGATGGCGCCCCCGCTTGAGCTTCCGGCGTGGCTCCAGACCCTAGGATGTTCCAGAAGCGCCCCCAGCCATGCTTATGCTCATGTGCTCGAGGTGTGAGCGCACCCGTCTCATCGCTGCTGCTGGTGGGCTCGACAACAGTGGAGGGCTGGGCCTGTGACAAGGGTATGGCCGTCGCAGTGCTGGAAACGGAAGCGTACCGCTCCAACGCTGTGCTCGAGGAGCGCGGTGGACGTCTAGGTGCTGCAAGCCCAGAGTCGAGCATGAAAGCCGACTCAAGCAGCATGGCAGAACCCGCATACACCTGCAAGAGGAAGGCAACGCACGGAGAATCAAGTCAGCATTCTTTTGATATCGCACATCTATGAAGATCTTCACCTGCCACTTACCAAGAGCCGAAGCAGTTCCAAAACGCGGAGACCCTCATCTTCCTCCTCTACCTCAACCTTGAACGTACCCCCTACACACCGCACCCTTTTGGCAGTATCGGAATCCTGCCAATGGCCCGCGGCCAACGGGAACAGATCCTCGCCCTCGAAGATGTCAGGGACCCAAACAACGGTAGAGCGCTGCGACGAGCGATTGACCGACTTTAACGTGCGATCGGACGCCTCGGACGCTTGCTGCGCCGGTCGTTCCCTCTTGGCAGCCATTCGCGCTGCGCAGGATGCGCTGTGCGCCTTAATGGTCCCGCTCCGCTCGTGCCGTCCGAACCTGGTACCACCTGCGCCAGAGGGAGTCCGCGGCTCCCCGGCGACGCGCAGGTCGATGCAAGTACGGCACACGACCATCTTCGCCCACTCGACACACTGTTTGCTGATCTCCTCGGCGTACTCGCGCTTGGCGCGCTCGAGCGCGGCAGTCTCATTTTCCTCTGCCTCATTGCGATTCGAAAGAGTGTATGCGATCGAGCGCAAGGACGCGTGCGAGCTCGTCGGCGCCACGGTGCGGATCCTCGAGGCCAATGCCTGCAGTTCATCAGCAGCAGCAGTGCTGCTGCCTACGTCCCCGATCGCTCGAGCTTTGGCTTGAAACGCTACGCCGGCAGCAATGTTTAGCGATGCTAGCTGCTGCTGAGCTTTGGACACCTTCGGTGGTCCCGCTCGCGGGTTGCGGACGCTTCTGTCACTCTCTGCTGATTGGCCCCTGGCTTCCGTCGAAGCCGCATCCTTGGGAGCATCATGGGTCGGCGAGGAATGACTCGCCATGACACCCAAGACAGTCCCAGCTTCTGTCTGAGCAGGGAGCACAGGCGAAGGTGCAGCTGAAGGAGCGGCGGATGTGGTGGAAGCAGCCTGAGCATCGCTGCCGGCATTTTGATCTCCGTCCACTGTGGGCGCCTGTGCGTGTGTGTTACAGGTGGAATCCTCCGTGCCAGACGTGATCGCTGTGGTCGCTGCCGCCTTGCTCGGGAACTGCGGCAGAGCGTTGCGTTCGATTTTCTTCGGCTTGACCGGCGTAGCAGCGTCGAGCATACGATCATACGGATTTACTGCATCCGCCATGCGAACTGCAGCACTAGCGCGCAGTGTATTACCACCGTCCGCGCCGCCCTCGCGAGGAATGCGTGCCTCCGCATCGCACTGAGATGTCAGAGTACCCGCCGGAGAGCCAAGCGCGGCGTAGTGCCTCGCGAACCACAAAGCGTTGCCCAGGATCTTGATGGCAACATCCCGTTTCCTGAGCCTCGTCCGCTCCTCCTCCCCTAGGAGCTGGTCTATTGCGGCTCCTTCCACATCGCCGAAGGCTTCAGGAGCATCGTGTGGCAAATCGGTGCCACCCCGCTGCGCATCCTGCGGCGCAGAGAATGGGAAATGCGACGACGAGTGCGACCGTTGCAGCGGAGCAGCGCCGACGACCGCGAGCGCCGACGCCGTCTCCGCTGCAAAGCCGCCGGCTCTGGCGAGGGCAGCAGCGGACCAGCCCCCGCCGCCCGTCAAGCCGAGCTTGGCCCAGCCTTTCGCAGCGAGTGCCGCTGCCGCGAGTGCGGCGTACGCGCCGTCGCCGGAGGCCATCGCAGCTGCCGCTGACGAGCCGCTCGTGGCCGCGGCGCCCGAGGGCGAGTGGGCCGCATCGGCGTCGGCGGACGCGAGGGAAGAGCGCAGCTGGATCTCCGCACGCCACTTCATCGCGGCTGTGCGCTGAAGGGAGGCCATCGTAGCGGGCGAGCTGAGGTAGCGCATAGCATCGAGGGTAGCGCTGAAGAGCTGTGGCGCTGTCGTCTCGCCGAGTGGTTCATACTCATCAGCATCGTCATCGCCTCCTGTCGCGCTTTCTTTGGTTGTCGATGCCTTGTTTGGCGCTTGGAGTGTTGCGTCTTTGTCCGATTGCGGCGCTGGTGTTTGCTTGGAAGAGATTGCATTGGAGGTTGGTGCTGCCCAAGCGTGTAAGAGGATTTGCTTGAGGTGCTCCTCGCATTCCAGATCGAGTCCCAGCCCCAGTCCTTGACGCAGAAGCTGCTTTGCGTGCTCGTCGATCGCTTCCTCTTCGCCTCCTTGTTGGCCGTCAGTGAGTTCGTCCCCTTGCGTTCTCTGAGATCCTGATTCGGAAACAATGCTTAGCACTGTTTCTTCGTCCGCACTGGCGGAAGAAGCGCCCTCCACGCGGTGCAGATGACGGACGAACGCCTCGTCGAGTGGTGGCATCTCTTCCGGCCACCACATCTCGACAAACTCGTCCAGCTCCGCCCGTGTCCACTGCGTCTTTTCTGGGGGTTTCGAAGCTCCAGAAGCGGTATCTTGTCCTGCTACGTTGCCGTCTGCAGGACAATTCGCCCGTGCGCCGCTCTTTCCACTGCTACCGACCTTCTGTGACGGGCCATCGCCTGGCAGGAGAGGCAGCGGTTTGCGGATCAGACGCCGCTGAGTTGGCAAACTGAGTTCGAGCGTAGCGCGCCAGTTGCTGTTGCTGCTTGCTTTCGATGAAGCTTCTGACACGATGGATGCGGCGGAACTGATCGATGCTGCGTCCGCGTTCGATGCGATGGACGCCCCTGAAACGCTGCGGCCTGATGGTGCGGGCGACGGAAGCGGTGGGCGCACAAGCGGCGCTTGGCCGTTCGTCAACTGCGCGTCGCTGCTGCTCTTGCTGTTGTTGCTCGTCAACGAGGGTAGGTGTGGCAAAAAGGCAGCTGCCTCAAGAGGACCAGGCCACTTTTTCTTAGGCCGTGGCGTCACGGCAGATGCAAACTGGCCACTGTCTGCGTCGGCCTCGTTTTCTTCTGCCATGGTGACCGGTGTTGCCGGCCTGCCGGGCGGCGAGGAAGGCGGTGACGGCGCTGCTGCGCCTCCCTCTTTGCGGGTCTGCTGCGCTTCGACCATGGTTGTGACCGTTCACGTCTGACCTCAATGAAGCGTATCAAGCTGTCCAGGAGGGCCTGGCCGGGTCGACGTCAACAAAGAGCATGGGTAGCGATCGGCAACCGTGCCAACTGACAGGTGAGTCACGCGTCCCTGCACGCTACGCGAGTTGCGTGCATGGCGTCAAGCGCCGTCCCATGTATTCAATACTTGCGCTCCCTCTGGCGAACCCAAATTCAATGCGAGGGTCTCTACACCATGTGCGATGCTCTCTGACCAGCCTGCACTGTCCAATCACTAGCTCTTGGTAGGCGTTGATGATGTTGCTGCCGGCGATGCCGCCACCCCCACGCCCCTGACCGGCTTCACCTTGAAAGCAAGAGCGGGTCAGCCGGGCTCGCGGCGCGGGGCAGCCGGGCGCAGCGGCAGAGATCGTAAGGGGGAGAGCTTGAAAAGGGTTCGTTTCTTACATAAGCAACGCTGCCACCCTCACACACGTGCACGGACCAAACGCTGACGTTTATGGATATCGCTCTTTTGTGTTCGGCAAGCTTCGACGCATCTAGGATAACCTTCCCTCTCTTTCTCTCATATCCCCGCCTTCGTCCCCGTGGGCTGCTTGCGATTTCTTAGATCAGCCGCCTTCATAAGTCGCATGTGGCATCCTTGCTCTCCATTCCTGCGCTGTACCACTTGCAGAGTAGCATCTTGATACCCTCGATCCTTCGAGCGTAGCACTCTCCCCTTTTCTGCCGAGTCTCACCAAGATACATTTCCAGTCATGTCAGTCAGCAGCACCAGCAACCCCGTCGCCAAGGCAGCGGCCGCGCCAGCGCCCGGCAACCCGATCGTCTTTCTGGACGTGGCGATCGGTGATGTGGCGAAGGCCAAGAAGCAGCGCATCGTCCTCGAGCTGTACAAAGACAAGGTGCCCAAGACCGCAGAGAACTTCCGTGCATTGTGCACCGGAGAGAAGGGTAATAGCGCGACGGCTGGCGTCCCTCTCCATTTCAAGGGTAGCGGCTTCCACAGGTGAGCGGTGGGGATGCTGACCGGTCCTACCCAAAACCATTCAGCAATTGGAAACTCACTGTGTATCCTCCCTGTAGAGTCATCCCGCGCTTCATGATCCAAGGTGGTGATTTCACCGCGGGCAACGGTACCGGAGGCGAGAGCATCTACGGCGAGAAATTTGCAGACGAAGACCTCACCGGCAAACACGATACTCCGTTCCTGCTCTCCATGGCCAACGCGGGCCCCAACACGAACGGATCGCAGTTCTTCATCACCACCGTGCCCACGCCGCACCTCGACGGAAAGCACTGCGTCTTTGGACGCGTGTTGCGCGGCAAGGGGGCCGTGCGCAAGATTGAGAACTTCCCGACGGGCGCAAACGACAAGCCGCGCGACACGATCACCATCGCCGACTGTGGCGAGCTGGACGCACAGTCGTGGCAGAGCCAGACGTGTCCTGAAGGGCAGCATGCATCCGCAGACGGAGAAGAGGACAAGTACGAGGAGTACCCGCAAGACTATGACGTGGAGAATATCGACGAGGATCCCAAGATTTGCTTCCGTATCGCCAATGAGCTCAAGGCGCTCGGCGCTAAACACTTTGCTAAGGGCGACTACGAGAGGGCATTAGAGAGTGAGTTTGCTGTCACGCTGAACCCCAATGCCGGCAAGCGCTGACATGCCACACCCGTCTGACTTCCGTGCGTCCTGATCAGAATGGCAAAAGGCCCAGCGTTATCTAGCTGTCCACCCAGTTCTGCCAGACGCGCTCGAAGATAGGGACACGTTTGAGCCGGCATACTACGGTCTCAAGACGCCGCTGCAACTGAACTCGGCGCTCTGTGCATTGAAGTTGCAGCCCACTCCGGATGCGCAGCTAGCTGAGAAGGAAACGAGCAGCGTCCTCACGCGCCTCGTTGGTTCTTCCACCACCGCCGAGCAAGCCGTCGTAGCCGAACTGCCCGCAGCGACCAAGGCGGACGTCGCGAAGGCGTACTACCGACGCGCGCTGGCGCGTGTCGTGCTCAAGCGCGATGAGGACGCCGAGCATGATCTCGCAGCTGCGCTCATCTACGCACCCGATGATGCGGGTATCAAGAAGGAGAAAGCGTCCGTCTCGGCACGGAGGCAGGCCAAGCTGAAGGCGCAACGGGCGGCATACAGCAAGATGTTCGGGTGATGCGCGTGACTGGGGTGTGAGCGCTGGGCAGTATACAGAATTGTAGATCCGGGGATGATCAAAAGAATTCAAACGAGTGCAAAACATGTCTTGCCACTTCGACAATTTCCAGCGCTTTTACAGACCAGAGCCATGGCATCCCTTCTCCCTTGAGAAGCAAGATTTCTGAGAGCATCACGTCATATTATCAAGATCACCCTCCATTCATCTTTGTAGGGTTTGCCATTTACAAATTCACAACGGTTGCTTTTGAAGCGACAGTAAATCACTAGAAATATCCAGCAATCAGCACAGCAGAGCAGAGCAGAAGGGGAGGGAAACCGCCTCCTCTCTGTTCTTTTGTTCCCAGATCTAATTCTTCATCCCACGTCGTTGGCGGTGCTCTTCTGCCTCGGTGAAGCGCAGGACAAAGTTAACGATCGTTCCGGTGAGTATGGCAACGCAGAGGAACGTAGGTCCGCTGTGTGGGATAGAGGAGGTCAGTTGAGAGAGCTCAGCCTCGATTGCAGCAAGTGAAGGACCGGAATGGACTCACGCAGCATCAAAGTAGACGTGGCTGCTCTCCTTCTTGCGAATCTTAATAGCGCGGAGCATGTAAATGGCACCAGAGTAGGCGATGCAGAAGAGTGCAATAACGGTGAAGACGGCAGAGGAGATGAGGCCCGTGCGATCGCCAGGGTGGCTGTAGTTGAGCAAGCCGACCGCGAGCGCGGAGATGAAGACGCTGAACTCGAGCCATTTGAGGAATGTCCGCTCGTTCGCAAAATATACTTTCGGCTCGACGCGCACGGGAATGGACACCTTCTTGCCCGGCTGTGCTTGGAAGTGGTTGATGTACTCGACCGACTGGTGTGGTGGTGGTGCGTCCTCCTCGTCGCGGCCCTCGAGCATGCGCCTGATCCGCTCATCCTCCTCCTCGTCATCGTGGTCATCCGCTACATCATGACCGCTGCCGGTGCCGTCGCTGTCGCCACGCGCGTACTGTGCGCGCCAGAGCCGGGAGATGTTGTTGGGGGTCAGCTTGGTGAAGTACGACTTGTCGAATGCGCTCGCCGTCGAAAGGATGTCGGCCTTGCTAGTCGATTTCTGCTTAAGCTGCTGGCCATCTGCGCCGCGGTGCTGCGAAATGGAGCTGGTTGCGCCGCCAGAGACGCTACGCTTTGCGGCGCCGAGCGAGCCGCTGATCGTGTTAGAGAAGGCGCCCGGGTTTTCGCGGCGGAGCTTCTCGAGTTCGGCCTGACGTTCCTCGATGTTCTTTTCACGCTGCTCGCGAATCTCACGGATGCGCGCGTCGCTGATATCGGTGCCGAGCATGCGTGCGACGTGGCTCTCGTTGCCCATGACGGCCTTGTGCTCGCCGTCGAGATCTTGATCGAGGCTGCCGGCGCCTTCAAACTCGTCTTCCGACTCGGGCTCGTTGTATGGCTGCTGCTGACGCGAGCCGTTCTCACCGCCGCCAGGAAGATTGGCAAGACGACTGCTGGAGCCGTGCGGAGAGAGTGGTGGGGCACTTGATACGCCACTATGACCGACCGAGGCGGGTCGCTCGATGGAGACGAGATGCTTGTTCGGCGGCTTGCGGATGTCAATGTCCATTTGAGGGAGCCAGAAGGGGACGAGGTCGACCCGGTTGGCCAGCAGGGTCGCGCAGCCGTGAATGAACTTGCTAAACTTGGGCACAGCCTCGACGAGGTGCGAGGCGACGAGCTCGCGCACCCACTGCGGAGGCTCTTGGCCCATCTGCGTCTGCAGCTTAACTTCCAGCACACCGTATGGGAAACGCTCGACATCTTCGGCAGGCAGCTGATCGAAGGGGTAGTCAATGCCAATGTCCATCCTGCGCCAGTTGTCGCCAGAGCGCTTGCTGTCATCCCAATTGTCTTCTCTCACTAGCGTGAGCTCCGTGTCCAGAGAGATGCGCACACGCGCATCGCCGGGTAGCTGGAAAGCTGTACGGTTATAGAATGATCGCATGACCGGCTCGAGCTTGCGTGCGAGGACGCTGTATTGGACTTCGTTGGCGAGCTGGAGCATGCTATCGATCTCCTTGTCGCTCTTCTTACCCTTCTTGCGGAGCGCTTCGAACGTCTCGTCCATGGTGTAGGTGCCGTTGAAGAACCCATTCACGTTCTCCTCCATGATGGGGAAGCGAGCCTTGACAGACTTTTCCCCGGTCCAGTCTTCTCGATGCGTTTTCCGCTCGACAAAGATCTGCTTGTTGTTCATGCCACCGTACCAGCGCAAACGAACCGCTTCGGCACCTTCTGTCTTCTCCAAGCGACCTAGGTAGAGCTCGAGCTCGTCATTGTCAAAGTAGATTGAGGTAATGGCACTGTCTGCTTGCTCATAGTCTTTGTCTGGATTGAAGACGAGCACAGGCAGGTGCTTGAGAATACTGAGCTTCAGAGGAACAATGTTGTCCGGGTGCACCCAGTACTTGGTTGTTTGTCGGACGAAAGCGCTCTGCGAGCCGCCAGCACTGGAGTCACCTTGCACGGGGTGCCCACGCGTACGTACCAGGTCGAAGAGCTTGCTGAGCTTGACGATAAGCTCGTCATAGTTCTCCTTATAAAACGGCCTAGCACTAAGGTAATGCTGGACAAATTCGCGGCGCAAGAGCCTGTCGGTCTGCTTGTCGTGCTTCTTGACGATCTTGTGGAATCCAGTATAGTTGAGCTTGGTGAACAGCGCAAGGTCGTGCACATCGGCGATGATGACGGCGAGGCGCTCTTCTAGGTCCATGAAGTGTGCTTCATAGTTGTCGTCTTCCTCATCGGCATCCGAGTCAATCTCATCGTCCGTGCCGACATCGTCGTGAGCATAGACAAGGTCATCATCCGCCTCTTCTTGGCGGTTCCTGTGATGTTGATGCCGCGTCGGAGGGCGGAGGTGTGTACCAGCTTCTTGCTGGGCGCCTGCTGCAGATGTGCCAGCGTCGTGCGAATGGGCGGAGCTGGCGCGGGAGAGCAGCGAGGTTGCGGATGATGCACGAGACGAGACGAGCAGATGCACTTCGGACTGTGCCGCCTTGATCCGTTGTGTCAACTCGGCGACCTGCAAGCGCCACAAATGTTCAGCAATTGATCTGAGACGAGCAGGCCAGGCCGAGCCACACTTGTTTCCACATGAGGGATACTCACTTTCTGTTTTTGGAAGTCGTACACTTTGTCGAGCTCCTTGCTCAGTTCGGCGACGAAGACGTCCTCGTCTTCGTCTGACCATCTACCATTGTTACTCTCTAAGCGCTTTTTGATGAACTTTTTCAAATCCGAGTACCTCAAGTACTTGTCGGACCACTCTGAGTAGAGGGAGGACTTGATGGTGCGCCCGAACTTCATCCTTTCGCTTCTCTACTGCCTGCTTGTTTGTTGACCTGCTGTGAGGTGTGGTGTACGAGTAAAGGAGACTACTGGAACAAGCTTGAGAGGCCGGGCAGCGGCGAGGGCTGGGATGGATCAATGACGGGCGCAGCAAAGGCGGTTGTCAGGGTCAGCCTTCCTCGGGCTTTCTTTCTGGGTATATTGTTGTGGTGTCGTTGGCAGCGGAGGACACCTTGGTATTGATCCTTGCACCTGTGCAGTGGGCACGCTGGCACAGATGCAGTAGGATGCAACTGTATGCTTGCTTGCGATTCGCCGGTGCGGATGTATTATACGGCAAGCGTGTTTGGATGTCCCCTGGATGCGCGATGAGATATATGTCTCTGTCTTTCTACCTGGATGTCTGGAAGCGGTGGTTTTTGTGCTGGGCGGGCGCGTGAAGGTGCGCAAACTGGCCCGATATATGTATATAGCTGCGCTCAGATCAGCCACTTTTCGACATCGTCGAGAGATCGTCCTGCCAATTGTAACAAACAAAAACCAATGCCTTTGCAACGTTGACGAGAGCGCTTCTTCTCTTCTCTCCCTTCTTCCAAATCACAGGCAGATAGGACCGTTGTCTGCTGTAGCCTTGGAGTCGCGATTCGAATCACATCATCTTTCCAATGTCAACCCAACAACAGATTGGGATCGTCGTGGGTGAAGGAAACGGCGAGCGTGCGTAGCCTCAATAACTCGTCACAGCATGGCGCAGGTGGGCACACTCGCGAAGGCGCAAAGAGAGAGGAGAGTGGGCACGGGAGCGGGGCGAGAGCAGTGTGTACGCTCTATCAGCCAAAGGAGCGTCGCGGATGTAAGTCCTGTGCGTCTGTATATGTAACTAACTACATCAATGCAAAAATGTAATACAAGACAGGGCTTGCGCCCATGGCCATATATGTGCTTGGTCATGGCAGACAGAGCTTGCTTACATATGGAAGGAGCGATAGCCCCTCTCCCCAGTCCCTACCCTTCTAATCCTCTATATATGTGTTCCCCTATCTCTCCACAGGGTGAAACAGGCCCAGTGGTCAGCCCTGGCCGGTCCTAAGCTTCCGATGGCATTCTCCTCTCCCTCTTGTCTGCGAGCTCCGCCAGCACTCTCCTGCATGAAAGCCGGATGGAGATGTCACCAATCATCGATCAGAGGGTGAGAGGTAAGCTCATCCAGCCGCCAGCAGGAGGGCTGACTGATCAGATGAGCCCATCGCCCATCAGTGATGCAGTGATGAACGATGAAATCGATGAGAGGCACTACATAAACGCAACCTGACCCTCTCACATGCCCCTAGGAGAGTCTCGCTGAACACCTCCCGCCTCTTGCAATTTTTTTGTTCGCTGCTGGGTTGCAGTGCCTCTTGCCTGGCGTTCGACGTGCACGTGCAACGCTGCACAGGAGGAGACCTTTTCATTTCAGATCGGAGTGGCGTCACACAATTCAGCTACCAGCCCCGTTGCAATGCCAAAGCACTTTAGAGTTCCGGGGGGGGGGTTAGTTCTGCTGTCCACGTCCGCCATATTTCCTTTTTTTTTGTCCGGCCGAGGCGTGCGGACGACCTCACGCCTGGTGATGCGGACAACAGGCCAAATCGATCCGTTGCAGATTGTAGGGTTGTTGACTATCTCAGCGCGACCAACTGAAACAGCATGAATGCAGCCTCCTGGTCTTGTCCCCACGGATGGACCTAGAAGTGAATTTGCCGACATGGACAGCTGAGATGAACCCAGCCCAATGGGTCAGCCTATTATGACACCACGGCTCCCTCCATCAACTAACCGACATAGTGGACTACTTCATGTAAACCGTCATGTGTCATCGCATCCATTCCCTCTCAATACCATTGCCTCACAACTATGCATACTCCCGCTCTCACACCTCTCACTTTGTCACAGGTTACCTCACAAGCATATTCGACGCTCAAGCAACTCTTTGTGCTTCAGACTTTACCGTCCTGAAACCTGGGTCGCACGCCTGCACTTGGTTGCATGACTGTCCATCGTGCCAGGTTTGTGCAGGACGCATGGTGCAAGCGCTACACCTCACTGTCTTTCCTTCACGACCCGAGCCATTTGCCATTCCTCGCTGCTAGCGTCGATGCCCGTAGGTAGGTAGGCACGGGAATGCAAAGGTGACGGCTTACATACCGTGACACTAAATGCCTCGAGTTCAAAAGCCCGAGAACGAGGATTTGGTGACTAGCCAGCGACGTTTGACAAGGCGCAATCTCCCCGGATTTGATCACACATTTCGATTCAGTGCGAGTGCTTGTGAATCAAAGCAAGAATGGCCCTATGTTTTTCAGGGCCATCGAAGCGCATAATTTGGTAAATAGACGAATGTGCTTGTGGCAAGGGCTCCACGATCTAAGAGCATCGCTGCCACGGCGCGAAAGCACAAGGGGTGGTCTACTGAAGCGCAGAGACCTGGTCTGGCTGGTTATTAGGTCCAAAGAGAAGCAATTCGCCTTGAAAGTGTGCATAGAGAAAATGTATCCAAGCAAACTTCCCCTCTCTCAATTTAGTGGAGTAATTCCATACGATACTCCTCCCTTCGTTCCCATTCCATTCCTTTGCTTGGATCGGCCTGCACCGCCTTCACCACTGCGCCAAACTGTGACGGATCAAGGCCACGAAGATAAAGTCAACATTCTGTCGATGTTGAGGAGTCTGCGCGAAAAGATGCTACCGAAGAAGGAAAGGTGGATGTTGAATGCGAGACGTTGCTGGGCAAGACTGCCAGAACGAGGGGAAAGAGAAACAAAAAGTGAGAGTGAGAGTGACTACTATTGGAAGTGTTGGTTCAATGGAAATCAGCAAGGAGCGTGACACGGCGGAAACATGCATCATTGAAGTCACCCAACGACGCGTGACTATCACGTGACTAGACGTCTTGGCCGTCCTTCGCCGTCGCCGATAACAATCTTCTCGTGGTTGAGTCATAAAGGGTAACCTATCTGAAGCGCATGACCCCACTTCCTGTACATAATGAGACCGTTCAGAGCATTGACAATCTTGCTGTCGTCCGCGCACTATACATCAAACGACGCTGAATAAATAAAGAACAGCCGCAAAGAAACAAGCACGAATCCTGGAGCTAGAATCGCAATCATGGAGGGCGTAAGAGACAAGCTTGCACAAGCAGCAGAAAAGCTTCACATTGGTGGGGGTCAAGAGGCCGCGGCCGAGCCCAGCCCTGATGCGGCGAAGAGTGCGTGCCAGGCCCCAATCTGTTATCGGTGTGATGCCACTAGGTTCTAAACCGCGTTGCCTACTTTTTCTGCAGTCTACGTGGACGAGTCCGCTGGGTCGGACGACTCTGGCGATGGGTCCAAAGCAAAGCCTTACAAAACGAGCCTCGCGGCCATGCTGGCCAAGGGTCAGAACATCTCCCTGTTCATCAAGAAAGCAGGAGAGCTAGACGAGAAGGACAAGGCAAGCGCCGACGAGGATGGCTACGTCCCCATTAGCGCGACTGGCCAGAAGCGCGTCAAGAAGCTTCACGAGGCTGCTGTCAAGAAGCAAAAGAAGCTGGAAGAAGCAGCGGCCAAGGAGAAGGACAAAGCTAACGCCGAGAGCAAGAAGCTGGAGGAGAGCAAAGGCGTCACACTCGGGGAGGACAGCAAGGATGCCAGGAAGATCAAGATTCACCAGGGTGCAGAACATCGGGATAAGAGGGTCAAGATCTTTGGCTGGGTGCACCGGCTACGACAACAAAAGGACATGCACTTTATCGTCCTGCGAGATGGCACCGGCTTCCTGCAGTGCATTTTGCAAGGCCAAGTCGCTCAGACCTACGATGCTCTGACACTTACCCTTGAAAGCTCAGTTGAGCTTCGCGGCACGTTGAAGAAGGTGCCCGAGGGCAAAGAGGCTCCAGGCGGACACGAACTCGTCGTAGACTGGTGGGAGTGCCTTGGCAAGGCTCCAGGTGGTGACGAGGCTATTTCGAACCTGATTGCAGAGGTGAGCGCGGCTTGACGCCAGATTTGCTTTGATGTCCGTTGGTACACAGTGCACTGATCGCTTTATCGTTGAAAGGATATGGAGCCATCGCTGCTTGCAGATCGCCGACACCTTGCGATTCGTGGCCAGACCGCATCTGCAGTCCTCAAGGTCCGCTCTGGCGTCCTGAAAGCATTCCGATCGACGTTCGACAAGCTGGGTCTTACAGAAGTCACACCCCCTTGTATGGTGCAGACCTCCGTAGAGGGCGGCTCGACGCTGTTCAGCTTCGACTACTACGGGCAGCAAGCTTATCTCACCCAGTCCTCGCAGCTTTACCTCGAGACTGTCCTGCCTAGCTTGGGAGACTGCTTCTGTGTTCAGGAATCTTTCCGCGCAGAAAAGAGTCACACCAGAAGGCACCTCAGTGAATACACCCACATCGAGGGGGAGTTGGCGTTCATCAACTTTGAGGAACTCTTGGAGCACATCGAGGAGCTTGTGAGTGCGGTTCTTTCTTCGATACTTACATTATCACGCTCGTAAGCTTATCTTCATGGGTGTATACGCGTGTCTAAAGATCTGTGGGACAATCGAGCGACTGCTGGCCGACACGGAGATGAAGATGCTGGTCGAGCAGCTCAACCCAGGTTTTCAGCCTCCGACGCGCCCGTTCAAGCGCATGGACTACAAGGCTGCTATTCAGTGGCTGAACGACCACGGCATCACGAACGAGGACGGCGAGCCGCACAAGATCGGCGACGACATTGCCGAGGCGGCCGAGCGTAAGATGACCGATGCGCTCAACGTGCCCATCTTCCTGTGCGGGTTCCCGCGCGAGATCAAGGCTTTCTACATGAAGCGTATCAAGGGCAACGAGGAGTTCACCGAGTCTGTCGACGTGCTCATGCCCGGTGTAGGAGAGATCGTGGGTGGATCGATGAGGATGTCCGATGCAAAGGAGCTGCTTGAAGCATACAAGACCGAGGGCATCCCTTCCGACCCGTACTACTGGTACACAGACCAGCGCAAGTACGGAACATGCGAGCACGGAGGATACGGCATGGGTCTTGAGCGCTTCCTCGCTTGGCTCACCAACAGGTGGACTGTCCGCGAATGCTCGCTCTATCCTCGCTGGACGGGACGTGCTACCCCATGATGTGGACCCGCCAGCATGTATTTTGACAACTCCTGAACAGCGTTGCGTTCGGAGCACACATAAGATCTCGAATGCACCTGATGATAAATGGGAAATAGAGTACAATGGAATAAAAGCTCACGCCTCGGAAGTAAGCAGCCAAGGTGTAATGCATCGAGCGTGGGACCCGTGGCGCTGGCCCATTCCGCATAACCGAGATGACGGCGTGGTGACGACACCGTCGCAAGTGGAGGAACTAAGGAACAAGTACACAAAGATCAAGGTCTCGTTCACAGACTCATGTCACCGGCAGCCATCTGCTGACTCAGACCGGATCGAGGCTGCTGTTGAGCTGGAGAAAAAGCTTGAGTTGATTCGGCCAAGCGTTTTTGAAGACCTGATGGCAGCTGCGGCTTGCCGAAGAGAGACACCGGCTTGACCCTGCAGCCAACACAAGCAAGCAAGCGGTCAACAATAATTCACAGGCTGTCCCTACTGATGGAGAACTTACTTGAGCTGGTGCTTTTGCTTCACAAGCTTCAGCTTTGAGCTCGTGGGAGAGAGAACGTTGTCGCTGGGAGAGTAGAAGCTGTTCGACGCGGCGGCTCGTCTTGCCGCCAGAGGTGCGGTGCTCTGAGGTCAAGATTTCCACAAGGACATCAACCCGAGCTCAAACCTGGGAAAAATAGAGTATTTGATGTTTAGCTTACCTTCTTGTGGTCCTCCTCTTCGCTGATGCTGGCCACCAGTCCGTCCTCAATCCGAGCAACAATGAGGCTCCTTACGACCCTCTTTGGCTGCACTTCCATCTCCATCTCTTCGTCTACCGAGCGCATGCTTTCCTGAATGGCAGCCTCATCAAAAAATGCCAGCTCTTGATCGACAACGACGAACTTGGTGCGTGCATTCTCCTTGCCCGCGAGCGTGTCTGGCGTGTGAAGCAGGCGCTGTCGCAGGACTTGGCGTGACGGGTGGGCAGAGAAGGTGTTGTTGAACGTCGACTGAATCTCGGTGGTGCCAACAGCAACAGATCCAGAGGGCAAAGTGAAGATCACCTCGCTGGAAAACAGCCGGTTTGACAGCGGTGGGGTTGGCGTCACTGCGTAAAGCTTTGCGGGACAAAAGGGAAAGCAGGACATGATGTCAGCCGGTTCACCTCGCGGCCCTGACAGCATGCTTGCCAGTCACTCAGCCAGACTGCTCTCGAGGTCACTTACATCGTGAATCGCCTGCAAGAAACTCAGCTCGTCTTGGCTCGCTTGGCGGTCGGCCAGATTCATGGACTCTTCGGGAGAGAGAAGAGCGGCGTTCAGCCGAAGGTTGGAAGGGTGGAGCATGGGGGGCGCCATGGTGTGTACTACTTGCAACTTCCCTACGGAGGTTCTGGCGGGCTTAACAGAATCAGGGCTATAATTTGTCTCGAGTGTCAGCTTGTATTTCTAATCGACAGAGCCGATGCAAATGTTGAAAACGCTTTGAGGACATGTGAAGACTCTGCAGTATTGGAGGTACAGGTCACAGCAGCAATCCTAAAGTGTTCGGCTATGTTGTAGATTCTCACCTGACGCGCCTTTGGTATCACGTGACACATTCTCGCCACATCTCAACTTTGGTCGGGCGGAATTCGTAACAGATCAGTCGAAACGCGAAACCATCCCACATTGCACACAGCCATACACCCCTTCGACCCGTTGCGCCGGACATCTGAACGACAGGTGTAAGGACCAAGGACGGTGGTTCATGGCGGTGTAATAGCCGGTACGAAACTGTATATCGCGTCCGCAGACCGCCGCAGCAGGCACGCAATTCCCATATTGCGCCGCATCCACCGCTCTCGGTCTCGCCCCAAGCATGAATAGCGCGAATGCATCCGAGAGTAGCAGCGCACGCGGTCAGGCGGCGCAAGCGCAAGCCGGCACTCTTACCTTCGCGATGGATGCACAAGAGGGAACGGATCTTATAGGTGCCGAAGAAGTCGCGCAGCTCAGGGAGCATGTTGCATTCCTGGATGCACGACTCCAGCGAGTCGAAGATGAGGCTGCCGCGCGGACAGAGCAATTGCTTCAAAGACTCACTACTCTCGAGCAAGATTGGAGCCTCATCCGAATATTGATGGCCAGTCTCAGCAATGGCAATGGTCCTTCTGGGACACAAAGTCTTTCTCATATTCAGGGAGTTCAAACAGGAAACGGCCTGCTTTCACCTTCGGTATCGGCGATCGCAGCAGTCGCAGCAGCAGCTGTCAACGCGACCAATTCAGGGTCGTCGGGACGCCCGCTTCGGAAACGCAGCAGGGCATCCATGCCGACCCCCCCAGCTGGCAACCAGTCGCATCAGCAGTCCAGCAGTCAGAATGGGCCGTCGACCACGACCACACCCCAGTCTTCCATGCGAGATTCTCCCAGTTCTACACGTGCATCCGGCACCAACAAGAAACGCACTGCATTCACTGCGGGCTTTGAGTCTCCTTTCAGCGGAGTCAACGCGCATATTGCCAAGGCAGCTCACCTTTCGCAGCTGGCTACTCGCCGGTCTATGAATGCGATCAAAACCGGTCAGAACCCAGGGGATGTGTTGGATGCTGCGAATTTCCGGAGCACATCCAATCTGCAACCACTTCCGGGCCCTTCGTGGTCGATCACAAGGCAGACCGCTAGCTTGCAAGGCTCCACTGCAGCTTCTGGCTCTTACACTGCCGTGGCTGCTGGCCAGGGCAGCTCGTCAGAGGTGGGAAGGCCTGCGGCCGAAGCAGGGCTGGTATTGCCAGGGACCGCTTCCTTTGGTGGGGAACAGGTGACGGCAGCCTTTGCAGCATCGCCCACGAATGTTGCCTCAGAGCGGTCTCGCCGGCGTCCCGAGCGCATATCCAACGGCTCAACAGACGGACAGGCTGGCGGCAGTGCGCAGGGAGGCGAGAGATCCAATGCCACGCCGCCTCCACCACCCGCTGCAAACACCTCGACCGATGCTTTCAGAGCAACAGTCTTGAGTGAAACAGCGTCCCACCAGGAACAAGACACTGATGAAAACGAAGAGTCTGACCGAGCTCTCCAAGTAGCGGCTGCAGCGGCAGCGGCGGCGATAGGGCAAGAGGCAGGACGTGCGTCTGAAGATGCATCCACAAGCTATGCAGGCGCCGCCGACACACCTATTCAAGCATCCCAAGGCGATCATTCCATCGTTCTCGACGAATTTGAAGAACTACCGATTCCTCGAGTCAACACCGTCCCTGAAGTCATTGCGCAATGGGAGAATGGCGATGCGCGCGTTGGGATGAAGCCTCTGAAGATCTGGACGCCAAGGATGATCAATCATCCGCGGTATCTCTCGACGTACGCGGATCGCAAGCGCATCGTTGATGCGTACCAGAGGGCGGGCGGTACGCTGCAGGCCTTCTACAAGCGGTACGGCCATGACAAGCCGCTCAAAGAGTACAAAATCCTTATTCAGGCCATGGGCAAGCAAGAAGGGATCGTCAAGGCAAGGCAACGATCCAGAAAGTCGGCATCAAGCTCCACTGACAAGGCAGCGGGCTCGCCTTCCCAGAATGCACCCAGCGAGCCTCAGCGCCAGGTGCGCCAACGAGCCAGCGGAAGGGCCTCAAGTCGTGAAGGAGCTCCGAGTGCGCAGACCGGCGAAAGCAGCGGGGATGCGAACGACCGGTCCACATCGACCTCCGGAGTAGATGACGCGAATGCCGAACTCGCGGATGCTAACACCTTTTCAATAGTTGACGCGATGGTAGATCCGAACGCTCAGTGACCAAGTCTACATTTCTGCTCCTCTTCTGCTTCTGCCTCTGTAATTTAGCCTCTCTTGCAAACGTAACGTACGCATGCAGTTTCAATTCTTCGCAGACCTCTTATTGTACATAGTTCGTTCTCGGTCTCTCGCTGGTATAAAACACAGACCCTGACTTCCCATCCGACTGCCCAAAACGCGAATGTGATTCCGGCGCGGCGCGATCGCAAGTCGTACTTCTCCCCCTCTACTCGACAGAGTCGTCAGCGCCCGCCACAGCACCTGCTGCGGCACGTTCGTCCGCGTCGCCGCTGGTATGCCCTTCCTCTGCCGAAGCACCGGCGCCGTTCTCTTGGGTTTGAGTGCCATCGCCCTCGACATTTGGCGACGGCGAGCTTTGCTTGGCGATGCTCGCCTTGCGAGGGTGATTTTGGGGTACGCTGCGTGGGGGGTTTCCGCAGCGGTCCTTCCCGTAGGCGATCTTGACGCTCTGGTACTCGCCGTGGTTCTTCATCGCCTCGATAGCTTTGATGGCATTCTGTATGTTGCAGAAATTGACGAATGCCTGGAAAGACAAAATAGGGACGTCATCAGCATCAACAAGCCAAGGGATGAGCGCACTCGCGGGCAACGTACACAATTCTTCTCGCGCAAGCTGTTGACCTGCTCGACCTCGCCAAAGTCGCCAAAGTCTCTACGCAGCTTCTCCTCGGTCAGGACATCTGGATTGTCGATGTTGCCGACGTAGACGTTCCTTGAGCCACCTGCCTGTACGGCCATTGCGATGGCCGGGCTCAGCGGTCCTGAATGCTTTCCCCAGCCGATTTTGAGGCGTCTGTTGTGGATCATGACTCCGGAGTAGGAGGCCAGGTGAAAAAAGGCGAGAGCGGCATTAGGGTCGACGAAGGTGACGAATGCGATGTGCTTTTCGGGTATGAATCGGATGTTCTGCAGAATGCCACCTCGAATATGGTTGCAGATATCTTCCGTTGTCGTTTCTGAATGTATGTTTCCTAGGTAGACTGTTCGATTGCCCATCTGCGACAGCGCTGCTGTGTTGTTGGTCGCCGCTGGGCCTATGCCAAACGCGGCGCCCGTCTGCGGCCGACCGCTTTCGTCGACGAAGCCTTGGTTGGTGCCAAAAGCACCGAATTGGCCAGGCAGGGCGGTGAGCGCCGTCGGGTATCCCAGACTGGCTGCAGCTGCCAGCCCCATGGCGGCAGCCTGGTGGTTGTGTGCCTGATTCTGCTGCTGGCTCTTTGGAATGTACGCACATCGATCTTTGCCATAGTTGACGCGCTTGTTCTGCCAACCCTCCTCAGTGGGGAGAGTCGTGACGACCTTCATTGCCGTGTTGATGGACAGGAAGTGGACAAAGCCGATGTTCTTGTCGCGAACGATCTTGACCTGGTCGATAGGCCCAAAGCGGGAGAGGTCGTCTCTTAGTGACTCTTCCGTCGTGTCGTCATCGAGCGAGCCGAGGTAGACGTTGCGCGTTGCCTGATGCTGCTGCACTGCAAGTATGACTTGGGCAGGGCAGGGAGACGGCTTGCCCCAGCCGATCTTGAGCTCGTTAGAATGCAAGGTAAACTTCTTGACAGATGCGTCAGCGTGGAAGGCCGCAGCAGTCGCACCTTCCAGGAAGGAGATGAACGCGCAATTTTTCTCCGGCAGCACGCGGACATTTTCGATGGGGCCAAATTTGACGAGACTGAGGAGCTCATCGACAGAAGCGTCAGCAGGGAGGTTGCCCACATAAACCGTGCGACCGGCTGGCGCATTCGGTCCGTTTGCACCTTGCAGGAGCGACTGCTGGCTGGCCAACATGTTCATGTTCGGCATGAAAGGTGAGCCCATTGGACCGGACCCACCAAACGGAGAGGGGTACCCAAAGTTCTGGGGTGGAGACATAAAGCCGGTGGGCCCTGCAAAGCCCTGGTTGATACTATGTTGCACCATGCCGAAGCCTAGTCATCGAGAAGAAAGCCGCATCGTCCATCAGCTCTAAGACCTTTCATGCGCGTCTCCGCTCGGGCGGATACACTCACCACACATGCTGGGCCCTTGGTCCTGATTCCCAGTCACGGGTCCTACACCCGCAGCGCCTCCGAGCAAGCCGAAATGAACCGTGTATGGGCTGGCCAATCCCGAGGATACTGGCGACGGCGACCCTGGGCCGTAGACGCCGGCGGCAACAGCAGCCAGTGTAGGGTCTATGTTGCCGTTCTGCCCTCCCAGGTCATTTCCATAGCAGGGCTTCTTGCATCCTCCTGCTCCTCCATCCTGCGCTTGAGCGGGACCGGCTCCTAGGCCGAGTATGTGTTGTGCGCCGGCTCCCATGCCGACAGCGCCGGGGCCAACGAGACCGCCAGCAAGATGCGCCGTGTCGCCTTCTAGCCCGAACGGTTGTGATGGTCGTTTCATCATGTCCAGGGGAGGGTCGCCAAGCTGTTGCCCTGATGCGTGCTCCGGACCTCCTGAGTATTGGTGACGATGTGACAGTAGATGCGGATGCGAGTGCGAGTGCGGGTGGGGGCCGTGCTGCTGGTGCAAAGGTGGTAAATGGTGTATGTCAAGGTAGACAGCCCCGTCCGATGGATACGGTGCCAACTCGAAGGGTTCTGATGACATGGCCATGATCAAGATGATGTATAAGTGTATGCGTCACGGCGCAAGGATGTAGTGTGTCGAATCGATGCATCCGGAGCCAGGGGGAGTCGAACCGTGGTTTGATGCAGGTGTGCGTCACACACAATAAATACGTTGACCAGCAACGGGATGGAGTGTACGCGTGGGTAAAGACGAGGCGGACAATGCGTTGCGTAGCGAAGTAGAGTAATCGTCGAACAGGTTGCGATTTCGAGGGTGACAAGGTCGTCGCCCAGTCGATTTGGTCATGCGACGTCGGTGGTGGTCCAATGTCGGTCAGCAGTGACAAGGATCGAAGGACGATGGGGGGAGGAAAAGACCAATAGCACAAAAGAAGGCCCCACCATCAAAACCCGTTTGACAGTCGGTGCGGAAGCGGCACAGATGGAAGGAGAAGGATAGAGGATAAGAGGGATAGAGAAAGAAGAGCACAAGAACAAGAGGAGAGTCAGAGAAAGAAAAGAAAAGGGTGTTGCGCAAAGAAGAAAAGCAGGGTAGGAAGTGGCGAGGCGGCCTTTTGCCGCTTCGAGGTGGGATACCGAGTCGTGATGTGTGCGACGTCTACGACAGGCTCCATGAAAGCTTGGCCCGTTGAAGACTTACGTTATAGGCCGGTGCAGCGCAGCAACGATGGAGGTGCCGTGCGAGGTGAACCAGAGATGCTGCGCAGAGATATGGCACGATATTCAAGACGCAAGCGAAATCACTCCTTGCGCTAGCTCTTGCTTTCCGAGAAGTTGACAGCAACGAGTACTGTCGATGCAAAAGCGAAGTGCCTGTGCATGGCGTCAACAGTGCGCGAAGAAGCAGTTCAGGAGAAGGAGAGCGAGAATCAGCAAATGTTGTTGGGAGATTGCTTTGCGTTCGTGCGGCATGGCAATGAGCCCTCTCGATTGGGCCAAGGGTTGCCTCGCCCCAGCCGCCTTGTCCAGTACCTTCGCGAGCCCCTTTCGGTTTCTATGCTTTTCCTGCGTACCGCCAGGCCACGCCGAGATATGCGACGATGGATACAATCGCGCTCCCGCCGCGTAGACTGTCTTGCAGGGAGAGCCTGATGGTTGTCTCGCGCTCGTGACATCAGAATCCCAACGACCCCTTCCCAGGTGAAGCCTTCTCGTCTCGAGGGCGAGGGAACACTGAGCCACCATGGCGAGGGCTGCGCAGCGCTTACTCACGCGTTGATGCGGTTCGGCTATGGGTATAGGCACGAAAGAGATACGTTGCAGATAGGCGCTTTTTCGACGCGAGAAGGGAAAATGCGCTTAAGAAGAGTTGAACCTTGACAAGCAGCAATCGCTAGCCTGCGCTGAAAGCGTAGACGAAAGGAGGATGCAGTGGCAGCACGTCATGTGAATGTGAGCTTGCCTTCGAACTTCTAGGTGACCAAGATCGGCAATACATACGTAAGGAGCAATCGGCGCGCTTTCCCGCTTGCGCACCAGGGTCAGGGTCTAGCGCGGAGGCGAGAGCTAACAGATGTGCGACGCTGAAACAGTTGGGCTCCCACGTGCAAATCGCAAATAGCCCAGGGTGTGCAGAGATGCAAAGAGACGGCGGTGATGCGATGATGATGGAGCCTTAGAGGCCAGCGAGGCGGTGTAGCTAAAGAAGGCGCGCCAGGCAATCAATACCTCAGACTGGTGCAAATGGCCCGGGAGGACGAAGATGGGCGAAAAGCGAGAAGACAGGGTTGAAGGAGCAGCTGTATTCCAGACTCCACTTGCATCCAAAGCTCCTCGTCAAGCCCAGTTTTGCTGCCGCTCTTTTGTTACAAGCGCCCTTTGTCTCCTTCTATTCCGGTTGAGAAGAGGCTTTTACAGAAGCGCAGAGTAGAATGAGGGACCTGCTTGGACCATCCAATGCGAGGTGGTCGACGCGGTTGGGCTCAGCAGATCTCGATTCCTTTCCCCACAACACGCAGGACAGCTGTGACGGCTTATTATTGAAAGAGGCGCCTTACAAGAGCGACCATCCAAAAGCCAAGGTAGGAGTACTGTCTCGCTGGACGCTGGGAGGAGCGCTGTATATTTATGAGGCGTTGAAGCAGGCAGACGCCAGCTTTACAGTGCCTGCTCTCACTGCCCGCCGGTTCATTGGGGGACGCAGCGCACGCGCTTCCAACAAACTCCAAATCCCAAAACGCGCTATGGAGTACCGGCGAGGGGCGAGTTGAGTGAAGCGCCTGCGGCGACAGGAAACACGACCCGCGGTGGCCCACGGCCACTGGGCGAGCCCTCAGCCTGCAAACAGCGAAAACCACACAGTCGTCCAGTGCCCGGTGTGTGACTGTTGTGTGTGCGCGTGTGTGTGTGGTGTGAAGGCAGACCGAGTTCCCGGCGGGCGCCCAAGGCACTTCGCACTCCCAACCAGCATGGCCCGCATCCCGCAGCGGCGCCGACGATCGCATCATCATCATTTCGATTCTCGAAGGGCAACCTGCCGTGTCTCCGCTGGTTCAACCTGTCACATTCATCAGCATCGTGTGACTTGCTGGCATCGTCGGATCCACCAGTCATTGAAAACATCTTGCATGTTTGCACCAACGTCCTCATCCTCTCTCCAGAATCGCCAGGATCGGTCGCAGCAGGCTGCCGTCCTCGAACCCTTCAGCTGAATGAGCTCCTTTTCAGCAAGTCTTGGATTCATTTTGACATGTTGCCTGGGGGCAAAAAACCTCAGTGTTGAGGGAAGGAAGGAGAATTGTGAGTAAGTCGAGCGGAGGTCAGCGCCGTCTACTAATCGCTGTCAGTAGATTAGCTTTCCTATAGTCCGCAATCTTCTACATTTTCGAATAATACTCGATTATCGACGAAATGCAAAGGGAGGAAGCGTTCGGTGCACAGAAGAACCTCCATGTTATTTACAAGAGCTTGACGAGTGGGCACCTTGACTTCGCTGTGATTTCGACTACATCATTCTTCCAATGCAATCCGTAGGAGGGCTGGCTTTCGAACTGATGCGAAAGCACCTATGTACTTGGAGTGTTCACTCCTCATGCCTTGCGTGGGTGGAGCTCGATAGTTGCGTAAAGCTTGTGTATTAAAGGAAACGCATGCTTTTCCCATATTTTTTGCAGTTACATGATCAATCTCTTTCTATGGAGGTGAATGCCCATTCCAATCAGATTCTCCCCCGCCTCTTCCGGCGCACCAGGCAGCTGCGATGGTGCTATTCAGCCTGATGCACGCAAGCATGCGCGCCTGTAGCGATCGGCCTCATACGCTCGCAGCTGTGCCTGACCTCCTCTCCGCCGCCATCATTGCCTTAATCCCGCTGAAAATCCTGGTCTCCCGGTTATGCAATGCCCTGCCTGCCAGGGCGGCTGCAGCATATGCCTGGTAGCTATGTGAGCCGATCACTCGTCGGAGAGAGTGTCCGTCAGGTTGAATTCGCCAGCCTTGGCCTGCATGACACGAGCCAGAGTGAAAATAGAACGAAGTTTCGTTCAGCAATCTTTTCCTGTGCAATCCGCCGGCATATGGGAGCTCTGAGAAAGACTCACAGCCTCAATCGCATCTCTGATCTTCTCGTACACGAGGAAGACGACACTCTGCCCAGGCGCGACACGCGCAACTCTCGGAGTGATGCCCTTCCAAAAGGCGGCGGGTCCCTCTTGCCTGAACATGTCGCCCGCGACCTTGACCACGCGGCTCAGCGCCGTCTCGCCCTCGACCTTGCTGGCCTTCTGGATCCGCGTCTTGATCGTATCGATCGGCGCGTTGGTGAAGGGGCCGAGCGCCCCAGAGATCAGGCCAATCATCATCGTCTGCCAGTTCGGCAACTCCGTGATGCCCTGGTTTTTTTGCGCCCACGCTTTGAGCTGCTGATATGCCGTAAAGTTAGCCGCCTGGTTCGTGGCTTGCCGCGCGGCCGTCAGGGCGACGCCACGGTACAGAGTTGAAACGCCCTCCTCTTTGACAATCGTGTACAGAGCATGCGCGGCATTGCGGTATCGCGGAATTTCCAGCGGGTCTGCCAGCGAATGATACTGTGCTTGCAGGCGAATCTTGACGACTTCCATTGGATTCACGACAACCACAGCCCTGCCGCATGATTTCTTGTTAGAAAAGCCATCCTATGCGTTTCAGTCCATACTCGAACGCGAAACTCACTCAGTTGCACCAGCGCCAAGACCAGCTAGAAAGCAAGAGAGATATGCATTAAATATCAGCGTACCAAGATACATTGTACTCGTGCTTTACATACCCAAAAATATATTTTGTGGACTTGTAATGCCCGTATTCTTATCCGCGAGGAAGCCCTTGTACTGTTCGAACGAGAGGAAACGGCAGGCCATTTTCGGGACGATGCCGGTGATGACTGCACCTAGACCCTTGTACAGTCCCAGGGGCGTCTCGCGCTTGACGATACTTGCGCCCGTTGCGAAGAAGCCTCTTGGGATTTGCCCAGACGCGCGCGTGCGACGCGAAAGCTGCATGCGCACCTTTATGGTATCGAGGGCTGGCAGTGAAACATGCGGCGTGGCTGATAATGTGAGAAGCGCGTAGAAATGTGACACTGCAGTTACAGTGTGACTCACGATGACATGTACATGCCTCTGCAAAGCCGGCGATACCGCCGGCGATGAGGTGCGTGGACGGCGCCACCTTTTTCTTCCCGTTGACTTTCGACATGATGCTTGGCTGGTCTTTTGCTGCGATACTTACAGTGGTTGACAATGACGTTGCTTGCGTGACTGCCTGGGCAGGAGTAGGACAGCGTGTCGCGGTCGGGCCTGGTGGAGTCGCTGCGAGTGGTCAGCGATACGAGATACTGCTGTGGAGCGATGCGTGTTGCAATCAGGCCTATCAGAAAGGGCGTGTGTCAGGTTTGAAAGGAGGGTCGGACAAAGGAGGGAAAGGATGGTGCGCTGGAGATGAAGAAGGGGAGAAGTGGAGCTAGCTGCTTGTATTTGAGGTGTCAACGGCAGACCGGTTGGTAGCCCGGCCGGTTGGCATTCGCGCCCTCATCTGTTTCATCTTGGGGTGATCGAGAGGAGCCGTGCGCGGTGAATGAATGATGCAGTGTCCTCTGATCCTGTGGCTCGTCCACCGCTCTCACGCGACTGCAAGGTGAGAGAGATATGGCTGCACAATCGCGCTTTCCCCGCATCCGCGCCCGGCAGAGACGGACGAGGCGGGCGAAGCCAGGCCACCCAGTTTGCTCCGTCAAAGAATCCATCAAATTTCCATCTACTATGTCAACATCCAGCGCTCCATCCGGCTGCACACTCATTCCAGAGAATCGCATCGAATTTGGAGGCTGATATGCCGATATGAATATAGGCTATGTTCGCCTTCTTGACACGGAATCGCAACTTGTACAGCACATGGCCTTCTATGAGCTGAAGAGGTCACCCCAGGTCCACCAGAACCCGTTCACTTATCGGCCTCCTCCCTATCTCGCCGCTTGATCAGCAGATCTTTCTTTGCAAGCCCGCGCCTTCGCAGTGCGAGAAAGGGTGGCCAGAGGGCGAACCGTAAGGGCCGACTGGGCTAGTGCAGCACTAAACACCCCATTTGACGCTTAGCTGCTTTTGCCTAGAGTCATCCATTGATGGCTGGTCTGAGGCGTGTAGAGCGAATAGCAGAGGGAGAAGGATTGTGATATTTTTAACATGACTCGAATGTTCAGTCAAGGGTTCGGCGTCGAGCTTTGTAAAGAACGCATTAGCTCACTCGGTCGTCAGACATGCTTTGCCTGTGTACTGTACCAGACTACCTGCGCCAGCCCAGCGAGAGCTGCGCATCGAAGGTGCAAGACATTGCCCACTTCTGGAGTAACTTCAAAGCATGGCCTACAGTCTACTTTAAGGGGCCATGTACATATTATAATCCGATTCACCGTTCAAGTGTATCGATAACCGTGAGCTCTACAACAGCACCCAGACCAATGCGACAAGTTCCTGATCCCGTCCGACACGCTGCAGCATCAACTGGCAGCTGAACGATGTACGCTGAACACTGAACACTGGCAATGAGAGCATCAGCGCTGTCGTGGGCTATCTGTCTTCGCCTTTTGCAGTTTACTCGTGAAGTCGGTGTTTTGCTGCTTCTCACCAAAACCGCGACGAAGTGAGCACGGGTGCATACGAGTATGTACAGCACAAATCGGGCATCTGGAACCGGCTTGTGTACTCTCACGTCCCCCGGTCCCGAACCCCGAGCCCGCTGATGATGAAGACAACAGCCATCCAGTGCAGCAGTTGCGCCCACTCTGACACTCTCATTTCCCCACAGTGTTTCGCCCCGCCCGAATCGGAGTGAAACCCGTGGAGCGCAAGGGCAAGGGCAGCGCGCAGCACAGACAAGAAGCCAACATCGACGCGCGACACCACACTCACATTATGCTGGGGGTATGTGTTAAATCAAGGTGAAAGCGAGATTGATCATCTCATTCCTCCTTTGAATATAAAGAGTTGATGATAGCCCAACGGATGGCAAGCCAAGCGCCCAGTCCGTCCATGGCATTGACTTAAACGTACTGCAAAACTACAGCCCGCATCGCAGCCAATTCTCCTCTTGCCGCCTCAACTTGCGCTCCTAACGCGTTTTATGGAGGCTAAGCCGTACTCCTCTCCTTATTGAAAGACGCATTTATTGCAAGCCCCGATTGTCGACCTCATCGGAAGACCACTCATCTCACTCTTTTTTTGAAAGATGGCGTTCATCGCAAAAGACTGGCCGCTCCCAAGGGGCATCTATGGTGATATCACCAGGTAAGCTTTGGCCAGAGGGATCAATGCATTTCTCCAGCGGTCGCGCAGCACGTGAGCAGCACGCTCACATCAACCCCCTACTGCACTGCTTCCTGCTTTTCCTTGGGCCAAAACGCACCAACAGCACATTGTACTGGTGTGAAGAAAAATTTCGATGGAGCAAATACGTCGCAGAGCCGATCAACACCTTCACCAATGGCTTCTTCGTTCTGCTCAGTATATACGGAGCAATACAGGTCAAGCGAGAGCGACTTCTGGACAGATTCTTTTGGTGCCAGCTTGGTGAGTCATGTGTTTTGTTGTTTGACAAGATTATCGAATGCTGATTCGGCTCTCGCTTGGGATAACCAGGAATCACTCTCGTTGGGATTGGCAGCGCACTTTTTCACGGCACGCTGAAGTATGAAGCCCAACTATTAGATGTGAGACTTTTGCACACTCACATTGACCGAGCTCTCTGCTATATCTGACACAAATCCACTCTATTTCTCACCATAGGAGCTACCGATGATCTACGTCTCCGCGCTCAACACCTATGTGGTCCTCGAGACATCCCGGCGCGGCGCGCCCGCGCGGTACGGCGTTCTCCTACCTGCTAGCCTCTTTGCGCTGGTCCTCTTCATCACCGTTGCGTATGCAATCAACAATAACCCAGTCTTCCATCAAGTCGCATATGCATCGATCCAGGCCGCGAGCACAATCCAGGTGGTGTATCTGCTCAACTCGAAGAGCTCCCCCCTGGCGAAGGCAACACAGATAGAGGAGTCTGCTGCAGCGGCAAGCTCGCGGATGACAACAAGGAGTGGGAGCGCGAAAGCCAATGGTGCAACAAATGGCGCAGCGAATGACAGTGCAAAAGCCAGTGCTGGGATGTCTCGCGATAATGCTACCGCGATTGCTGGACCTGCTCGTCTACGTGAGGCACGGAGGCTCTACACGCTCGGAGCCATCGTCTTCATGACGGGTTTCGCCATTTGGAACGTGGATAACATATACTGCTCCTTCCTCCGAAGCACGCGCAACACACTTCGCGCCCATGGCTTGGGGTTTCTCACACCGCTTCTGCAAGGGCACGGGTGGTGGCATATATGTGAGTGCTGCTGTACATGAGCCAAGCGGCTCCAGTGAATAATCATCTACCATTTTTTGCCCTGGCTAACATTCCCCTCCCCGATCCACGCAGTCACCGGCGTCGGCGCTTACCAGCTTGTTGTCAGCAGTAGCTTCTTGATGATGTCGATGAAAGAGTCGCCAGAGAACTTTGAGCTGCGCAAAGGCTCGCTGCTCGGTCTTGGATGGCTTGCACCGACTGTCAAACGTGTCCACGAGTGGGACGGAGAGGTACCAACAACGAAGAACCAGTAGACGGGAGGGACTGACGAAATGATGTTGATGGCGCTGGCGATGATTGAATTCAGGCGCCGCCTGCTATGCTGCACAGTAGCTACACTCTCGGATAGATTAGACAAGGGAACGAGGGAGAGATTATGTGTGATGACTTGGCAGAGCTTAAACGGACTCTTTCTAGATCGAGGGTCGAACAGAAATTTTGCAATTGCATGCGTCTCTGATTAGGGGTTTCATTTTTCCTGATTGCATAAGGGCTTGGAAAAATGATTACAATGGGCAACAACATGAACGTCATGCCGGTTTCATGCTGCAACTTCAAATACCAGCGGCACCTCCGGCAAGCTTGATCTGCCCATCGAACAAGCATGATGATGGTGTTGAAAGCAATCAGAGCGTAACCTTGCGGTGCTGTTGACCTGCGGTAGCCAACTCCCGTCGTCCTCGTTGATGATGACGAGCGTGCCAGGTGCGGCGACCTAAGAAGAGACGGCCGTCTTGTCCAAGTCAATAAGGGCTTTGATTTTGCCGTCAGCCTTCTCGTATCGAATTTCGGCGGACATGTGTCGAGCATGGCTACGCGCGGGTCGTCATGCGAACCCGTGTAAGGACTGCCGCGGGAGTCGAACCAGCTCTGCACATGGGACAAATGGGTTTAAATGTGTCAGCGCGGTGCTAAATCGCATTTAGAACGCAGGTACTATTTCGGCCAACACACCTTAAGCTTGTCCGACCAGTGCTTGATCTTTGCGGGGTCTTTGTTGATCTTGGCGTCTCCGCTGATGCTGACCCAGTCGGTGGGCTTGGGGTCGTAGAAGTTGATGTTGACATGTGGATCTCGGTTGACATCATCCACCTTGCCGCTCTTGGTGTTGAGATAGTGCGAAAAGATCAACCCCTCAGTCGTGGCCGGTGCGATAGGACGCGAGGCGAGCTTGCAGTCCGGTGTACGAATGGACAACATTGCGACGCCGACTTGCGAGATGATGGAGTGCGTGCTATCGAAATTTCTTTTGGCGTCAGGTTACCAGCCTTGCCAGCTGCTTTCTGGGCCATGGCTGTTGATCGCAACCATAGTGACGAGGATGTGAGCAAAAGGTGGACAGGCTTGCAAGTCAGCACCAGGAAAGCAAAGAGAATCATATACGATGAAGCTCAAGGTCTTGAGCCATTTGGGAGACAATCCGTTAAACTTTTTTATACTGGGGCCGTTTAGTAGTTAAACGTGCCTCCGCCAAAGGAGTGCGAATGGATCAAAGGGAACATGCGATGGTGCGGATGAAAGGGCAAGTACAAGATCCAATCCGGCTGTGCGCTCGTCCAGCATGGCCTAGATCTAATAATACATACGTATCCATCATGGGATAGCTGGAGGTCAGAAAAGATCCTACTCAACGACGGCTGTATGGACACGTCGTCCTGCCTCGTTAAATATCACAAGCTGGAGAAGAGAGCAGACCCGGTCGACATCAAACAAGAGGGTGGGTTCGAAGATAACGTCAATCGTCCAGCATTGTGAACTTGGCGGCAGTTGTTTCACTCCGATTTTGCCAGGACCCCAGGTATGTGTGTTGCACCGAATCATATCGCTTTCGGCAGTCTCCGGCAACCGGCAGTCACACTCGCTCCTCTGGGGCGGTGGGCGCTGGGGGCGGGCCACGTGAAAACGACGGTTGACCTGCAGAAGTGCTTACGCAAATGCATTGTATGCAACTGCGTGGTCTTTCGACTGGTCTCCGATAGAGGACCACATTAGCACATATATACCACCATATCGATACTTTTGGCTTTCTTCCCTCAGCAAGGCCATCAGGCATCAGGTATCCGCCCTTCAGAGCTGCCTTCCACAGAGCGTGACGCATCGCGCAAAGCACAAAGATCACTCAAAAGTCACCCTTCTCGGCCACGCTATCAGCAAGCACCATGTCCAACGAGATCGTTGACATCGTCGTTTTCGGCGCGACCGCCGTGACTGGCAAGCACACGGTGCGCTACCTGCTCTCGCACCGAGAACGGTCCACATTCACTTTTGCTATCGCCGGTCGCTCGTCCAACAAGCTTTCCGCCTTGCGCGCAGAGCTTTCCATCCCAGACTGCGTCCCAACCATCGTGGCAGACTCGTTCGATGCGGACAGCATAGCTGCCATGGTCGCCAAGGCCAAGGTCGTCATCAACCTTGCTGGGCCGTACAACGTATTCAATGCCAGGGGAATTGTCGCCGAATGCGTCAAGCAGGGAAAAGCATATACTGACTTGACGGGCGAGAGTGGCTTCTACAAGAAGGTCATCGATGAATTCCACGACCAAGCAAAGCAGAACGGTGTACCAATTGTCATGAGCTGCGGGTTCGACAGTGAGTACCGCAGGGCTGCCCTCCTTTCAATCCATCTCCATTTACTAATTGATGCATTTGATTGATGTATGGAAGGCACCCCCTCCGACATGGGGACGTTTCTGGCTGTCCAGCATCTCAAATCGCAAGCTCCAGCTTCGCGCATCACTGATGTCACTACAGCGGTCCGCATCTCCTCAACAATTGGCAAAGGTACGCTGATGTCCGGTGTGGATATGGTGACGCAGTCGAAAAGGGAAAACGAAGACACAACATGGCAGCTCAAGTCTGTTCGCCCAGATGAATTCAGCCCGATCGATAGCAAGCGCCCCATGCCGTGGGGTCCCGTCATCAAGGCGCCCCATGGGACACGTGCAGGCGCGCTGGCCTTCTTCCCGCTCGCCTGCCACAACCATCGCGTAGTGAGCAGGACGTGGGGCTTGCTTGAAACTGAACTCAAGGGGAATAAGGAGGCATACGGCGATGCTTTTCAATACGCAGAGGGAATAGTGATGCCGAATGCAACGGTCGCTGCCATCGTCACCATTTTCGTCAAGACATTCTTGCTCTTCCAAATTTGGTTCCCACCGGTGAGGCGTATGCAGAACAGCAGCAAAATGTAGAGCCAGGTTCTGACCAGAGCGTTGGCATTTGTGCTTTCTCCTTTCACAGGCCCGTTGGGCTGTCCAGGCTCTCCCGGATGGCTTCGTCCTAGACCTTAATGGGCTTCTTTCCAAGGAACCTTTCATGGACATCCGCACTGTTGCGCAGTCGGAGGCTGGCCAGAGTAGCATCGCGACTATTTACCACAAGGGAGGCGAGTTAAGCTTTGAATTGCGCATCCCATGAATGCATCTGATCTGATTCACTCTCCTCTAAATTGTGCACAATAGACCCAGCATTCGAATCAACTGCACGCATGCAAGTCGAAGCGACGCTGACCCTCATTCAGGATCCTCAGTCGCTGCTGCTCAAAGGCGGTGTCATCACGCCCGCATTGCTTGGTAAACGCTACACCGAGCGCCTTGTGCAAAATGCCGGCTTCAAGATCGAAACCAGGAGCGTAGGCGGCGGGGATGATGACGAGGGAAGTAAGAAGTTCAAATAAAGGTCATCGCATTGCGACACTGTGTGTAATCGAGCACATACGCAATTCGCATCATGTTTTCATGTCGGTCAGCGCAAACGCTCGTCCATCCTGACTCCCGCATTCGACTTGACCTGCATCCCGAGCTGCTTCATCTTGCCCGCCTCGATGCGTTCATTCTGCACGCGCCTCAATTCTTCCAGCTGGGCTTTGGTCATGTGCGTCGCCGGAGCCGCGGAGGCGGCTGTGCTCCTCGCGCTGCGCTGCTGCGCCGCCAGCGCCTTTTCGTCTGCGAGAGGGTCGTAGCCACCAGTGTCCGGCAGCGTCTCGCCCGCGCGGATCATAGCCATGCGGCGTTCGTGCGCTTCCAAGTTATAGTATTTATCTTGAGGAAACGTGGCGGTGTTGTAGTCCTCGACAAAGGTGGAAATCTGTTTCTTTTCCTCGGATTTGCTGATCGTCTCTGGGTTGATGTGCCGCTCTTCAACTAGCCAGGTTCGGAACTCGCCTTGAAATCGGCTGTTCACGCTGCGATCATTCAAATGGACGCATTGAAATTGCGTCAAGATTGATCAAAGATCCAAAGCGGGGAGGCGACTCACTCCTGCTCTGAGATGATACCGTGCTTGCCATATTCCTGAATAGCACCCAAGTTGCTCTCTTTTGCGTACTTGCGCTTTCTCTTCTGCATCTTCCTTTCCTTCCTCGCTCGACGCTCCTCCTTTGTCTCCTTATCATCACGATGTCGGTGCCGCGAAGAGTGTTGTCTTGAAGTTGAATGATGATTCCGGTGGTCCCGGTCGCGATCACGATCACGAGCATGCTGCCCCCTGCTGTCATTATCACTCTCTTTGCCTCTATCTCTGTCGCGATGCCGACGTGAAGAATGACGGTGTCGCTCGTGCCTGTGATGTGAATCTGCGCCTCGACTTCGGCTTCTCCCCGAGCTTCCACCGGAGCTTGAGCTGGAGGCGGAAGAGACGCTGCGCGAGCGCGAACGCCTATGCGAACGCCGTTTTCGACCGTCTCGGTCGCGATGCCGATCTCGCTCACGGTCAAGGGTACTTTCATGTTCCTTGTCTCTTCTGGGATGGCTTTCACCATCATGTTCTCGCCCCTCCCGCTCCCGTTCACGATGCTTGCCCTTCTCATCTTTGTGAGAACGCATCGATCGGTCAGGGCTAAGGCTGCGACTGCAGCCCCTGCTGCCAATGTGCCGAGCCGAGTCGCGTTCGTGTTCGCGTCCACCGCGATGACCGCCTTGGTCGTCTGTCCGGCTTCGACTCTTGCTGCTATCGCTTCTGTTCATCTTCAGCCACTTTAGTCCCTTGAGCAGATGCGTACATATGGGCTGTGGGGCGCTCAGATAATAAGGATGTAGGCGAGCTGTCGAGAGTCGAGATTCAAGAACCGAGACTCATTGAGCATTCATCAAAAGTTGTTCCAACAAAGTGATGGCCTGATTTCCGGCCGAGAGAGCCCGGCTGCCAGTGCCGAGTGGCAAACCTTTGCCGTAGTGCGGCAGTGGGCAGTTTCGTTAAGCGCTCCACACCTGCGCCCCAATTTTAGTTCCCACCATTGGATTCGTGATTGTGCCGTTGGGTTTGACATCTGTTTGACCATCATCATGGACGGCTTGGACCTGCACTGCGAAGAATATAACACGGCCAAAAATGACCGGAAGATGGCGAGCCACCCGCACAAAGGCCGCCGCTGTCAACTGAAACGTCACTCTCCCACGCGCTTCAGCGAAACAGCATAGGTCTCCATTTCTCCGAGGCGGGATAGATAGCAGCTCCCATCGCCCCGGACGTCGCTGACCAGGTGACAACGATAATGGCCGCAGACGCAGCAGCTCCCCTGATGGGTGTCCAGGGAGGGTCTACAGTTCCCGGTGTCGCGATAAGCTGGCTGCCGCCCATCTCAAGTTTCTCAGAAGAATGGGCCAAGGATCCAAGAGCAGTATGGAGCAGTTTTGCCATGATCCTAGTCAGTCCGGAAGCATCTACTTGTTGTTCGTCTCGCGTGCTCATCGCTGTCTTGATCAATGGCAGGTTTCTGAGATCGGAGACAAGACGTTTCTCATCGCCGCCATTTTGGCAATGCGGCAGTACAGCTTCACTGTCTTTTTGGGGGCTTTCTCGGCACTGGCGCTAATGTCCGTCCTTTCGGCCATGCTCGGCGTTGTCTTCCCGACGTTGTTGCCCAAGACGCTCACAACTTTTTTGGCATCGGCTCTCTTTTTCCTGTTTGGTGCCAAGATGCTCTTGGAGGCCTTGAAGATGGAAGGCGACGAGATGAATGAAGAGTGGCAGGAGGCGGCGAAAGAGATTGATGGCGAGGGTGATGACGTGTACGCAATGGAACGGCTGGAGGATGCCTTAGACGATGAAGAAACCAAGGATTCAAGAATTGAGATACCCATGACCGTGCACGGCAATGTTGGCAGCATGCGATCAAGTATACACCAGCGAGGGTCATCCGTCCACGCGTCTCGATCAGGGTCGCCCAGCCGTCCGCGGCAATCGCGCCTGTCAGAACAAGGTAGTCTACGAGAAGGGGCGCGCAATCTCCTTTCGCTGTGTTTTAGTCGGACATTTGCGCAGGCATTCGTCCTAACTTTTCTCGGAGAGTGGGGGGATCGGAGCCAGATTGCGACGATTGCGCTGGCGGCTGCTCACGTGAGTCCATGGCGAGATAACACATCCATCTGTGATGGAGAAGCGTGCTGAGGAATTGGCGTACATGCGTGTTATAGAATGTCGCGCTCGTTAGCTTTGGCACAATTGCAGGTCATGCCATTTGCACCTGCGCGGCAGTTACCGCCGGAAGCTGGCTGGCATCGCATATTTCTGTCAAGCACGGTGAGTCTGTGTGCCTTTCGTGCAAGCATGTGCCCCTGCCAACCCGTTACTCGACTTCGGTGCTGAGAAGCTTGTTCGTCGATGCATTTACAGTTACACTCGGAGGTGCAGCGCTCTTCATTCTCTTCGGCATCATCTACCTGTATGAATCCTTCCTGCAAATACAGGACCCCAATCCGGCGCTCGCACCGTCGACGATGCTGAACAGGAGCAACACATCGTTGGCGGCTTAAGCACGGCGGTCATGAGAATCCGGATCCCTGAAGTTGTGGACACTAGTTTTTCGCACATAGCAGGTCAGCGGATACCGGGCTACATATCTCGTACAGTTTGCCCGATTCCGTTTTCTCGTTCTTCGCACAATGTTCTGAGTCACAAAAAAATACTGAGCGTGTTTGAGTCGACCACGCTGAGAAAAGCAAAAGTCATGCGAGCTCAACAACAGCTAAAAAAAGAAGGCCGCCCCACGTGGGACTCGAACCCACAACCGTGAGATCAATCTCCTGAAGCACTATCCGTAGAAGGTCTTTAAGAGTCTCAAATTCTGCCGAT
Source organism: Tilletiaria anomala UBC 951 (assembly GCF_000711695.1). Lineage (NCBI taxonomy): Eukaryota > Fungi > Basidiomycota > Exobasidiomycetes > Georgefischeriales > Tilletiariaceae > Tilletiaria > Tilletiaria anomala. Next base: position 12,031 of record NW_013546903.1, on the reverse strand, counting down.
TGAAATAGCGAGGCCTTTCTCTTCCAGGTAAGATTATTAATAAAACCAAACAAACAACCTGGTCGATTACGTAAACGGAGGCATGGCTGCTCCTCTTTCCATCCCATCACTATCTTTGAGCAACGACAAAGGTGTTTAAGCATGATAATTGCCTTGCCCTTCTTATTTTATCGCTTGGGTCATGCCACGCGAAACCTCGGACACTTAGGCCTCAGGAGCTGCATAAAAGGGGCTTTGTGGTTGCCCATACGTATATTTGGCTGCTCAGTGTGTTCAGCGGGCGTTGGGGCAGAGGACGAGAGGCGGTGGCCCGGCTGAGCAACTGCAAGGTGCTATCAACATCGCGATATCGCCAGGTCAGGGATAACGCCGCCACCCACTCGCTATGATCTCCAATGTTTCTGGAAATGCGCGCGAAGGTGCAGAGCCATCGAGCGCTCCCCGTCATCCATACGCGGCCGCGTCGAACGGCTTCGGCGGCTCGAATAGCAGCATCGGCAGCCTCCATCCATCGTCAGCGCTAGGCACAGGGTCAGAAGCCTCTGCGACTGACGCGCAAGAGTTGATTTCGAAACTCGAAATTGAGCTCAAGGTCAAAGATGGAGCTGAGAACCTGTTACTTCTGTTGCAAGCTGAGGGGGACAGCAAGGCGGGCTTGAAGGTGCAAGTCGAAGCGGAGCTGCAAAGCGCTTACAGCAAAATACAGGCTCTTCAGTCGGCCATAGAGGATGCTCAGACTCGTGGTCAGTATGCACAACCTTCACAAGGAGACTCATTTTCGTATCAGGGCCATGAAGAAATCGAGCTCTCAGAAGACCCTGCTTCCTCAGCTGCCATTATTGATGGTATTGGCTATGCAAGGAGCTCGACTCACAAGGATCATCGGTATCGGCACGGTGCTTCTGGAGCTTTGCCGGACGCAGATGTACAAACCGGATCGTTCGGAGCGAACCTATCCATCTCTAGCCAAATCGGGGCTCCAGGTGGCCTTGGAATTGTGGGCATCTCGCCTCCAAGGGACGTCCTGACAGAGGTCCAAGGAACGTCTGGAGCACCAGAAGCGACCCGCATAGCAAAGTCTCAAGCTGAAGCACTTTTTGCCATGTTAAAAAGCTTGTCGCAGATGGACGAAGACGTGACGGTACAAAATGCGAGAGAGACAGGGCCGGCAGTGACGGTTCAGCGACGCATTCGAAATGCTCCCGGCCACATCCGCACTCCAAGCAATGCGGCCGGTCTCGGACAAAAGGCCAAGCAAAGGATGGACACCATGTTGCGCATTGTCAGCTTGCTTCGCAGCAACATTAGAGTTAGGTATGAGGTGGACGCAGCAGCACTGGTCGATGCCGTGCTCCCGTGTCTGAGTGACCCCGCTGGAAAAGAAGTGCGTGCGCACGCCTATCGTACGTTGCGACACGCAGTCGTCCGACCTCCGAAAGCTCTTTGCGACGCTTTCAGAGCCAAGGGCCTTCCCCTGTATCTCATGCATACACTTCTGCGTGACCATCGCTTTGAACAAGAGCGAGAGCAAGCTCTCAAGCTCATACGCGCAATCATGGAAGCAGGAACAAGCGGATCCAAGGTTTTGCATCACACCGGATCTCTGCAGGAATACATCGACATCGGCACCGTCAGAGCGCTAGTCGCTATTGCAGAGCAACCAGATGACAAGCTGCGAGACATATGCGTTGAGACACTTGGCGAGCTTGCCCTCATCGATCTTGAATTTCTGGTACGCGCCGGCGGGTTAGGACCTCTTTTGCACTCTCTCACAGAACACAACACGGATCTCGCCCCCACGCTGATGCGCACACTTTTGTCGCTGCTGGATGCACCTGCCACGAGATCGTACTTACGACCAGGGGTAGATTTGGAGGTGCGTAACCCTGCTTGGGAAAGGATAGTAGGTACATCAAGCAATACAGAAGAACTGATCTTCTTTGCTCTGCTCGTCTAGGTTGTGATCTCCGGCTTTACAGACCCTCCTTATCGAGCGTACGGAACCGCAGAAGCTGGTTTGCGCACTACTGCTCGCGTGGTATCTGTGATGCTACGAAGCTGGACAGGCCTGATCTACCTGTGCATGAAGGATCTGCATGCGATCCGATCGCTCGTGCAGGCTCTGCGCATCAATCCCAACGAGGCTTGCGACGTATTACTCGACATGCTTTACGATCTGTTCAATATGAATGCCGGCTCAGAGACGGACGAGGCATTCCATGCACTGAAACGCATGTCCTCATTCTCTCCAGCAGCTCTGAACCATAGCGAGGGCAAAGGCTGGGTAGCAGGTGACAATTCATGCAAGCACAATCTCATCGATCATTTCCTTGCCCTAGTTCTCATGATCTTCCTGGAAGCTGGGCTGCTCGAAGCGCTGGTACATGTGATCGAATATTATCCCGATCTCCGGCGAAAAGCAACACTACTTGTCGGGGAGGTGCTCAGTCTTTCAAATCGGCTCCTTCCGCCTCACATCATTCCGCACATCCACACGCTCCCACGACTGTTCACGTTGGCATCAAAAGCCGAAGATGCTGGGCCAGCTTCCCGCGATGCCGCATCCTCAGCGCTCAGTCTGATTGACGCCCTTAGTCGCAATCGCGTCGATGGCCCAAGTTCCGCGATCTTATCGCCTGTGGCTAGCACGCGGGCAGATCTACGAACGATCGATAAGGTGAGGCAGCGCCACCTCATGCAGATGGACGATATTGCCTTTCGAAATATGATAGTCGAAACGCAGGTGCCAGTCTCAAAGGATCACACAAAATGGCATATGGAAAAACTCAACGACTTGCTGGAAGGGGCCCTCCTGGATCCAAGGCGTGTGGAAGAGGCTATGAAAGGATCGTCAAGATTCTTCAAGCGCATGCTGGCATTCTACCATCCATTTTCGTTGCGCTACAGCCATATCCGCAAGAGTCTTCAGACTTCCATTATCACGCGCATGGGATGCAGCATGCTCGGGACAATCATGAACCATCCGGAAGGGTTCCGTTTCTTAGCGGAAGATCCCTTTCTGTCGCAAGTTGCGGAGTGCTTACTGCAGCTAGACGAGCTCAACCTTACTTCGACCGAGGAGCCCTTGATGACGCGTGCGCGGATGGAGGAAACGCTCACAGGCGGCTACTTTGAGATGATAAGCGTCTTCACGCGGTATGCAGCAGGGGTGGAGCTTTTGGAGAAGTTTCAACTTTTCTCGATCCTTCATCGACTAGTCACGCAAAGCCGACGCGCTTACATTGTGAAAGCGGCGCTTCAACACATGGACCTGGAAACCGATGGGCATCCTCGAGCCCTTTTGTCACACGCATTGACAGCTGGCTCCCGCCATCTTCGCCTCTTTGCGACTCATCGTATAGCGGTGCTTCTTCGAACCTCCGATGCACCGTCAAATTGGGCTATCGAGATGCTGCTTACTCAGCTGTTTGACCCGTCGCGGGCAGTCAAGGAGGCTGCTGTCAAGTTCATCGGCCAAGCTTGTCAGAGGCAACCTCTGCTCGACATGGTGGTATCCAAACGGCCTTCTTTGGATCACCTCGGTGACACCGGGAATCCGCTCTTACTAAAGTTTCTGGCAACGACGACCGGTGTACGACACCTGATCGAAGGCGGCTATGTTGACCAAAATATGGAAGACTGGTACACGGAATGCAATCACAGGTATTGCGTTCAGCTTGAAGTCTGGCTGTCGCAGGCTGTAAACATTTACAGGGTCCGAGGGCGGGGCGGACCCGTGCCTTTCAACGGATGCGCACCTCCACACTTCTATGGCGAGCTGGTCAAGACGGAAGCTGGATGCATGGCATTGCACGACAAGGGACATTTTGAAGAATTTGCCCAGTTCATCCAGCAACATGCCTTTGAAGCGCAAGACACGGAGATCTTGGGCCGCTTGAAGAGCGTGCTTTGGGCTGTGGTAAGTGTTGAACGGTTCACTGCGATCTCTCTCAATGCTGACACTCTTTCAATAGGGACATATCGCAACAGCGGAGGGTGGTCTGCAATTTCTCGAAGCTCACGATTTGGTGTCCACGATTGTGGAAATGGCAGAGCGGTCGCCAGTAATTTCAATTAAGGGGTACGTGTCTTACATACAGAGTCCCAGGATGATTACTGAATTGTTTATGGGTTTTAGAACTTGCTTCTTCGTGCTCGGCCTCATCAGTACGACAGAGCCCGGTTATGAGTTACTCAGCGACTTTGGTTGGATATCTGCGCGTGCAGCTTTCCATCCATCCAATGGAATCTGCCTACCGACAGACCTCAACCGCTTTGTGGAGCTGCCACTGTGGCAACCACAAAGCACTTTTGACCTACGTTACCTCAGAATCAAATCTCCCAAGAGTCTCGTGCAGCATGAAATATTGCAAACAATTGCCAACCTTGGCAACTCTATCACTGCAAATAATGCTTCCAAAGCCCTGGCCAAGCTCAAACTGCGGCATTCGCAACAATTTCGTAATCCCACTCTCAAGGCACGTGCGTTGGAATTGCTGAGCAGCTTCTCGTTCAAGCAGACTGTTCGCAAGTACATCTGGGACCTTTTCGACTTGCGCCTGGACGAAGATAGCGTGCGGGAGCTTCAAGAAGCGCATGCGGAGATTATGACTGCAACTGTGGCCCCATCAGAGGAGACCCAAAACATTGCGATCCAGCCTATTGCAAACGTGTTGTCTGCGGCTCGCGGGTCAGTCGATGAATCAGCCACTGGCATTCTTACCAACCACTTACACGAAGATGACAATCGAAATGGTGACGACGGAGACGCTATCTCAGATGTGCAAATCTCGAACGCTCTCTCCTCGGTCCCCCGCAAACCTTTGGAAGTGGGAGACGATGATGAGTCCTCTGTCGGCTCTCTTCCAGTGCAAAGGCTGGGACCTCACTCGAAGCGGGAGGAGCCGGACCTCAACATTCCTCCGCCAGATCTGGAACCGCGTCGAAGAATGGTGGGCGGCTTCGCATAAGGCCGCAGACTGTAGCTCTACCTATTCGCCCACTTGTATAATACATTCACTTGGTACGCTTCTTGGCTTTGTCGATGTGCTTTCGAAGCTTCTTGGACTTTTCATATAGACTTGCCCTCTTCTTGCTCCTGACCTGGAAACTCTTCTGAATCATTTGGAAGTTCTTGCTCTTCTTTTTCTGTTCATTTGTCGTCGAGCTCGGCGTGTCCTTGTTCTTCTTGCCTTTCTTGCTTCCAAACTTGTCCCGGTCCTCCCTTCCCTTGGCGATCGAGGCCATGCGCTCCTCATAATCTGCTTTGGCCTTTTTGCGCGGTCCAAGGATATCGCCTTCGTCCAAGAATGTGTTTCCCTGTGCGCCGGCCGCTCGTTTTTTGCTGGCAGCTGTGGCCGCCTTAAGCTCCTGCAAGGCCTTCTTTGAGCCTATTGACCCAGCCTTAGCTGCGGCTTCAGCTGACGCCAAGCGCAGCTCGTTGAGTTTTGCAAAATCAGCTGGTGTGAGGATCTGCGAAGATATCAAGGATGGGATCAGTTGGGTTTTCGATCTGACGCGCACGCAGAGCAGCTCACCTTGGTTGTCGCAAGCTTCATTACCACCTCTTCCGCAGCTTTCGCCCTTTCAGCCAGCTCCTGTGCGTCTTTGAGCGCTTGCTCTCTCCTCGCTTTTACCGCCTCACTTTCCTCCTTTTCATCGTCTACTTCACCAGCTTTCCGCCTCGCCTTCTCCACCTGCCGCTGCGCCTTCCATTGCGTGGCACGCTCCTTTGCGCTAGGTTTTGGTCCATCTGCGTCTCCGACCTTTTCTTTCGGATTACCATCTTCGTCCTCGCTGTCTGAGATCTCAAAACCGTCTCGCCCATCTTCTTCATCGCTGATGACGTCGATCCATCCACCGCCGTCGTCACTGTCAGAATCGCTGTCGCTCTCTAGCTCCCATCCCTCCCAGCCTTTTTCGTCGGCCTCATCCACCTCTTCATCATTATGCTCATCCAGGTGCTTTGCTAGCAAATCTAGACCGGGAATGCCATGAACTTCGTTCTTATCCACGCCAAATTGCATGGAGGATCCAATGGGTTCACCTGCGATAGCGGCCATCGTCGCGGCTTTGCCACGTTCCCGCTTGTGGAGCAACGCAGGGTTCACCTCCCTGTAAAGAGCCAGCAAACCGCGACTGGCCGCACACACGCCTTTGTCCTTACTCTTGCGGTATGCGATGAGGTCCTCGAGCAGGTCGCGCTCGGCCGAGCCTTCCATGACCGAAGGCTGTCGGCGACACACTTCACGAATGGTGTTGAGACCGGCCGCAATGACCTCTGGACCGACGCCGGGGTGAACGAATGCGTCGGAAAGCTTGCGAACAATCTGCACGAGCACATCAGGGGGCGTCTGCTCGTGGACAGATTGCGCCACCGAGACCAAGATGAGTGTGACGTGGAGTTGCTGTGGCGCAAGATACCTTGCAAGAGTGAAACGGAGCTTTCAGCATCGTTCAAAATTCGCACGAAGAACTATTCAACTCACTTGACGACGTAGGAATAGAACCCGAGAACAGCGAGCTTGTTTAAACTGATGACTCTACTGAGTAATTGCATGATCCTGACCTTGAGCTCGATCGGAGTCCTTTTGTCACCAATGCGAAGCATTTCGAATAGCTTGTCCGCAAAGCTCTGAGGATCATGCAATAAATCAATGGCTGCAGCGTTCATCGTCCCATCTCCATCTCCACCGCGGTTGGCCTCCTTCTGCTTGTTCATCTTGCGCGCTGTCGCTGCTGCTGCTTTGATCTTTCTGTCTGCACTGCGCGTCTTCTTCTTGACTTTCCGTTGGTGCTTCAGCTTAGACATATCTGGTGTATGGGCACTGGTCTCGTCACTATCGCTGCCGTCATTCTCGTCGTCAGATCCGTTTGCGGTCTCGGAGGCGTGCAGATCACCAAGGAAGAACCTGATACAAGAGGCTTGGACTTTTGGATGTGGGTGGAAGCACCCTTCGCTGATGATCTGCACCGTCTTGGCGTCTCTCCAGATGTTCTTGCGCCACAGCTCCGATGCCAAGCGCACAGCCCAGAGAGCCTCGCTCTTCATGCGGCTCTCAGCGGCAAGTTTACCTTTCGCCTTGCTGGCGGCCGAGCCAGTGTCGTTGATGCCGATACCTGCAGCCGCAACCTTGTTCGCTTCGATACCCTTCTGAATAAGACTGAAAAGCCATCCTTGCACCAGACTATTGAGCTTCACCGCCTTTGTCTTAAGGTTTGCGGTCTTGAGATCGGACAAAATCGTCTTTTGTACAAAAGTGCGCAGGGTAGCCGAAGTTGTGAGTGATAAGAGCGGGAGCAGTGTGCGAAGGAGTCTATTATGGACAACACCAAACATTGTCAACAAGCGCGAAGTGCGACATCGAGTAGAAATCGCACTTACTCTTCAGAGCTGATATGGTCCTTGTTGCGCAACAGGACTAGACTTTTGACACAACTGAGCCTGAGGTCCGGGCTGAGCGCCGAGTGATGCTGCAAAAGCAGAGTTGACAATTCTTCAGGAAACCCCTTGGTGATCTGAGGGTATGATGGAGCGAGCTGCGCAACGAAGGAAAGCAACGAAAGGAAGCGATTGTGCTCGTCTTTGGACGTCTTGATTATCTGTGAAGCTGCCGATGGCCCAGCCATACCTGCACCTGACCCGCTGGCGTCCATCCCGATGCCCATGTCGCTTCTGAGGATCCGACTCAAGGACTGATAGTGATTCCATTGCGCAATAAAGTCATCTCTGTAGCTGGCTGGGTCACGCTTGAGCAGGTTCTGCAGGGCCGGGAGGTTGGACGTATTCAGAAGACCGCGGGCCTTGGAGCGCTGACGAAGGTCGTCATCTGCAGCGGCTTTTTTAGCCGCGCCGCCCTTCTTTGAAGATCCAATACCGGGCATTTTGAGGCAAATAATCGACTGCCTCGAGGATCCTGTGTCCCCCTGTTGAATACCGCACCAGCGAGGATGTGTAAGAAGAGCCTTCAGTTAATCTCCTGTCCCCTTGGTCGAAGTCAATATGAGCTGGGGAGGGAGAAGTCGGTCATGAGCGATGAGACTGAGGCACCGCTAGAAATTTTGCTGACTGCCAAGTTCCGAGTTCCGCGTTTGGTCAGCAGGTATCTAGAACCTCTACACTCTCATATGAACATGATCTCATTCCTGCAACAGGGCAAGTGGGTTAGCCTTTCGCTCTTGAACAATTTCCCCAGCAAAGGTCAAGACGGGCGAAAATTCGGCCCCCTTGACTCTCTGTAGCTAGGATCAGTTGCAACGACCAGGTTCATCTCCGAGACTCAGCTCGCCCAGTAGGCGGCATTGGACGGAAGCAGGCAAGATGGACGACGACGACGGCATCCTCCTCAACTTTTCGGTACCCGCTCAGGCTAGCGCAAACGGCAGTAACAAGAAACGAAAGCAGGTCACCTCTAGCAGGCCTTCGCAACGTAACAGTTCCTCACGGACAGCCGAATTACATGTATCTCGTGATCACCTTGCACGAGCTCCTAAAAAGGCAAAACTGATTCCCCATCCAGCTGTTTCTCGCACCTATCGGGCCGTTTCTACTGGACTAGTACCCAAAACAGGCGGATCTAGTAGCAGATCTGCGACAACATCTGCATCTTCAAAAGACGGCCACGCGAAAAAGGAAGAAGTTCCTGTCGCCTCAGCTGGTCATGCACAACCAAGCTTGAATGCAGGGACGGGAGGGACAGTGATCTCGTCCCTTTTCACTGGCGTCTCGATTCCCCGCGCCAAACCATCTTCGACAGCCAAGAATGCATTAGCACATGCTCCTTCAAACGCACCACTGTCTGGGCCAGTCACCTTTTCCACGCTAGGGCTGCATCCTTTGCTCGTACAATACCTCAAAAGCGAGAAGATAGGAATTGGCGAACGTCCAACGGATATCCAGAAGAAGGCGTTGCCACATCTTTTTGCTGTTGGCCAGTACACTCTCGATGGCGATGACGTACCGCTGAGCCAATCAAAGCGGCGTGACGTGCTCCTGGCAAGCCAGACTGGCTCGGGAAAGACCTTGTCCTTTCTTCTGCCTATCCTGCATTCACTGCTCCCGCTCAGCAGTCTTTCGTTCATACACCGCAGCATCACAGGAACGCTGGCGATCATCCTTACACCGACACGTGAATTAGCTCGCCAGATCTACGAAGTGCTCGAGAAGCTTGTCAACCTGCCGTTGCGCCTACAGGGCAGCAGCGAGGCCGAAGGGCAAGGGGACGATGGAGACGACGGTCCCCGCATGTCGCGCTGGATTGTTCCTACGCTGCTTTGCGGAGGGTCGACGAAGAATCACGAGAAGACGCGCCTGCGGAAAGGCTCGTCCATTGTGGTAGCCACTCCAGGCCGGCTTCTGGATCACTTGCAGAACACATCTGCGTTTGACGTGGGAAAGCTGCGCTGGCTTGTCCTTGATGAGGCAGACCGACTCATGGAGCTCGGATTCAAAGAAACGCTCGAAGGCATAGTAAAGGCCATTGACGGTCGCCGGAAACTGGCTATGGAAGCGGCCCGGGAGGCGACGCGCGCGCGTGAAGGCTTACCTGCATCGGCATCAGCCTCGGCCGTACCCAAGGACGATGCAGAGGAGCTGGACTACATGGGGGTGAATTGGTGGGCTGGCGGGCGCCGAACCATTCTCTGCAGCGCGACCATCGATGAGAATGTTCAAATCCTTGCAGGCTCGACACTGCGAGACCCGCTCGTTGTCCGGGGGCATGGTGGAAAGGAGCCAGAGCAGGTTTCGGTACAGGAAAAGTCGGAGAAATCGGATGCTTCGCAGCTAGCTGAAGCTTCCAACTCCCTTGCAACAACAGCATCATCTGGGACGTTCGCAGCTCCTGCGCAGTTGCGTCAGCACTACCTCTTGGTGCCACCCAAATTACGGCTGGTCACGCTCATTGCGCTTCTACGGCAGGTTCTCTTTTCGAAGCAACGACCCGACGGGCGAGAAGGGGCGAATCGCGTGATCGTCTTTATGAGCTGCACCGACAGCGTTGATTTTCATTGGAATGGAGTTGGCGGAATGACGATGGATGGTTCTGCCGACAGCGAAGAAAGAGAAGAGGTAGAGGCGGGACATAAAGAGCAGGTCGCGCAACGGTGTGAGCTGCTACCTGGCTGCTCATTTTACCGACTTCATGGAAGCTTGCAGCAGGGCGAACGCATTGCTTCCCTCCGAGCGTTCAGCAGCTTGGGCGAGAAGAAAGCGAAAAGGGGGAGCAAGGAGGGTGCAACAGATGCAGAGGAAGGGGCGCCTGCGCCTGCTGAGGAGACTGGAGATCAAGGCAAGAATTCTGCAGCCGTGCTCTTCTGTACATCCGTCGCCTCTCGTGGTCTGGACCTTCCACATGTGGGCACGGTCATTCAGCTCGACGCACCAACTGAAGGCGGTGTGGAGGAGTACGTGCACCGCATTGGGCGAACAGCGCGCGTCGGCAAGGCGGGTCACAGCTGGACGATGCTGCTTCCGCACGAGAAGCCGATCGTCGAAAAGTACCAGGCGGGCATGTTCATCGATGATCAGCAGGGGCAGAGCTCTAGCGCGGCCAGGCCAGGAGACAAGAGACAGCGGCCACAGATCAATGAGGTTGACTTCAGAGACGTGCTCCTGGAAGGGTATGGAGGAACGGCGGATGAGTACGAGAATCGCGCCACAGATGTGCAGCTTGCCTTTGAGCGTTGGGTCCTGCGATCAGAAAAGGTGCGTCCGTGGCTCGAAGTTTCGCGGCAATTATTGCAGGGCTGTAACCCATAAATTTATCCTTGCTCTCACTGCAGGCCGTCTCACTCGCCCGCCAAGCGTACCTTTCGCACCTGCGCGCGTATGCCACGCATCCATCATCAGAGAAGGCGATCTTCAGTCTGCGCGATGTGCATCTCGGTCATCTGGCGAAAGCGTTTGCGCTGCGCGAGGCACCTGCGACGGTCAAGAGCAAAGCGCGCTTGGCACATTTGCAGCAAGACAGCGGTGAGGGAACGACTGCGAAGCGCAAGAAGGCCAAGATGGCCAAAGCGGCGTCGGCAGGTACCAATGGGCCCGCTGACGATGGTTCTTCGGATGGAGAAGAAAAGGACGGCCTGATGAAGGGAAAGGCCAAGTTGGCTTCGAAGGCGGACATGCTGGCTCTAGCGAGCAAGATCGGCGAAACCAGTGGAGGTGGAGCCGACGCTGGCGTGAACAGCATCATGGTGCGCAACAAGGAAGCAGAGGAAAGGATGTACGCTGCTGTGCGGCAGCTGGGAAAGAAGTCGAAGAAAAAGGGACAAATGGGCGCTATGGGTGCGGACGAGTTCCAGATCGTTTAAATCTGGCGCGTGTACTTCATCCTCAGACCAATTCAGAGACGCAGCCTCCAGAGATGCTGTGCCCGCAGAGCGCAACTTTTTTTAATCGTAGCATGAGAGATTCATCAGCTTTTTCTACCTACTGTCATGATCGCAACGATGCACCGCCGCTCTGAGTGCGTCGTTCGCCTTGTTGTCAGCTGAGTGTGCGCTTGACTCCATAGACTAGATCAAACGAGACTCACATTGATCGCGTCCATCTCAGCCTCGTCCAGCAGCAGTGCCGGAGTCTTCCAGAACCTCTCCGGCAGCTGGTGCAGATCTTCTACAGCGCCATGTTGGTGGTTCGTCGAGGACGCCTGCGATGACGCGCCTTGCCCTGACGATTGTGCTGCTGCCAGCTGCGCAGGAGACTTTACCTTGTCCGGGTTGAAATGCGGGCCGGATCGGTAGACCTCTTGGAAGTGCTTGAAGTCAATCTCTTTCGGTGCCGCCGGGTGTGGATGTCGTTCAGTAGCTGTTGAAGGGTAGGAGGCGTTAAGAACAGAGTGGTTCATGTCAGATATGCAATGAGTAGAGGTTCCAAAGGCTGCAGGACCCCGCAGCAGGTCATGGAGTTGGGTCCCATCTACAGCGTGCCAAAAGGACCTCGCCCCTCGCAAGCCCAACCCGATGCTGTAAAGCGAGTCTCGCTGCGACTCGAGCTGGGGACCACGATGACTTGACGCAGTAAAAGAAGGGG
>NW_013546904.1:0-54394 GCF_000711695.1 Tilletiaria anomala UBC 951 | reverse complement strand
GAGAGAGAGAGATGCAGAGGAGCGCTGGTGCAGCCCTCACCTTTACCGCGATCGACCAAGTCGAGCGCGGGGATGAGCAACTTGTCGAAGATGCTGGACAGCGCCAAGATCTGATGGTCTGTCACTGCGCGCGACCCCGTCCCGTCCAAATTCAAGCAAATTTAGCAGTCTGGCCGCAGCAGAAGGAGAGAGGGGAATGCGTGAGCTGCTCACAGTCGTGCTCGATGGACGCGAAGAGGCTCTCTGTGATCGCGTCCTCGTCTGCGTGATGCTGCGGAAACGCGCCGCTCGAAGACGGCGGCAGCATTCGCTCCGTCCCGATCGGTGCCGCCGTGCTGGTGAGATTGACTGGATGGTCACATGCGAGCAAATGGAGGCGCGGCTCGCCTGTGCCGGGTGGTTCGCTGTCCACTTGTGTGCGCCTGTTGTCCGGGGGTGACTTTGTTGGTGAGCGCAAGGCTCTTGATCGTTGCAGCTTCCTCCAGCTCAGTTTGGTTACGTGATCTTGAGGAGAATCCGCATCACGTGATCAGGACCAGTCAGGGCAGCGGGGAGGGGGGTAATCTGCCTGTTTAACGCCGCGGCGGATGCTTGCGCCAATCCAATCCCGCAAGGATAGAGATGCAGAACGGCGCCACTTTGACGCTGCGCTTGAGCCACTCCAGTCTCACACTAACCCCATTCACACATTTTTTCGGTGCAGAGTCGAGTCGATGGCGTTGCGGGGCGGCTCTGAAAGAAACCTTGCGCTGGTCAGAAAAGAGTCAAGCTTGATGTACTCGCTCACTCAAACATACCGTCAAAGAAGAGCCCTGCACAGCATCTAGGTGCCTAGCTCTCCAGATCATGCATGGCCTTCCGTTGTGCACAGTTCCACGCCCGGCCGGTCAGCGGTGGTGGCGACTGCAAACCGAGGGTGGGGCCCATGGAACAGCCGCAATATTGACGTCATACAGAGCATAAATCGTGTTAACACCGCCAAAAAAACAACGGACCCCAGGAGAGTAAGCACCCCAAAGCCAATAACTTTCGGGCCGGGAGAAAAGAGGGGGGTAATAGATGGATATTGCAAACGCGCATGTATAATGAATGACAGTTACACAGCAGCTGCAAGCCGACCCCAGAGAGGGCAGGCCAGCAAGCGAACTGGGGGCATAAAGATGAAGAGAACGGCATAGGATTGATCGGCGTCGCGTTATTGCCATCTTCTTCACCAAGCCTCTTCCTCTCGTGCGCGTCAGTGCTCGAAAGAGGCTCTCACAGCGCCCTCTGCCCCCGAGTAGAAATAAATATGCAGATACAGGTGCATACTATTCTGTAATGCACACTCGGACGAGGCAAACAGACGAACTAGCAAAGCGGCATGTATAAAGGCCCCACACGCAAACCGTATTCGCAAGCATCTCCTCCGCACCGCGCTACCACATATCACAAAAACACGTTTACTCCATCTATCTCGACAGGATCCATTCGCACAGCTCCCACTTTTAGCTCTCCTCGCTCCAACAAGATGAAGGTGCCTTCCACTCCACTCTTGCACCCTCCTACTCTCCCGCGCTGCACAGCCAAACTGCGCGGCTCGAGAAACGCGCTGGCCATTGCTTGTATGCATCTCTGACCTCTTTCACGTTCTCCCATCCCAGGTCCTCGCCGTTCTTTACAAGGGTGGAAAGGATGCAGAGGAGGAGCCTCGCCTGCTCGGCACTGTCGAGAACGCCCTCGGCATGCGTGATTGGCTCAAAAGCCTTGGTCATGAGTACATTGTTGGTATATGCCTTTATGCAACCGGCATTCCACGTGCCCACCGCCGGCTTGTCTGAAATTCAGTTCTCCATACCTTCTTTGTCCTGTACAGGTCACCGATGACAAGGAGGGCCCCAGCTCGGAATTTCAGAAACACATCAAGGATGCAGATGTCCTCATCAGCACGCCCTTCCACCCAAGTGTGTGTTGGTGTTGCGGGCCGGCGAAAACAGGGACATGTACGACTAAAGACCGAAATCATGTGCTCCCTTTACCTTTGCAGCTTACTTGACCAAGGAGATCATGGACACGGCTAAGAACCTCAAGATCGCAGTCACTGCCGGTGTTGGCTCGGACCACGTCGATCTCAATGCTGCGAACGAGCGCAAAATCACCGTAGCCGAAGTTACCGGGTCGAACGTTGTCTCGGTCGCTGAGCACGTCGTAAGTTTTGACATTGTGATGCTGTCATTTGCAGAAAGACCTCTTGAACTTTTCTACCAACTCCATCTGGTAGGTCATGACAATCCTTACGCTCGTTCGCAACTACCAACCCTCACACGAGATGATCACGAGTGGTAACTGGCAAGTGTCGAACGTCGCGCGCGACTGCTTCGACCTCGAGGGCAAGGTCGTCGGCACAATCGGCGCGGGCCGCATCGGCTACCGCGTGCTGCAGCGCTTGAAGCCGTTCGACTGCAAGGAGCTGTTATACTACGACTATGCCGAGCTCCCCGCGGAGGCGAACAAGGCGGTCGGCGCGCGGCGCGTGGAGGACCTGAACGAGTTCCTGTCGCAGTGCGATGTCATCACAGTCAACGCGCCCCTGCACGAGGGCACGCGTAACCTGATCAACAAGGACACGCTGAAGCACGTCAAGAAAGGTGCATGGATCGTCAACACGGCGCGTGGCGCCATCTGCAACGCCGAGGACATCGCCGCGGCCGTCCAAAGCGGCCAGATAAGCGGGTATGGCGGCGACGTCTGGAACGTCCAGCCGGCGCCCAAGGACCATCCGTGGCGCGATATGCAGGGGCCCCGCGGCCGCGGGAACAACATGACACCGCACATGTCCGGCACGTCGCTCGATGCCCAGGCACGCTACGCCGCCGGCACGAAGGAGATCCTCGACAACTTCTTCCACGGCAAGCCGCAGACACCCGCCAACGTCATCGTCGAGAATGGCCAGTACGCCACCAAGGCGTATGGCCAGCGCAAGTGAGCAAAAGCCGAATAAACAGCAACGCCCAACAGAGACTTTTGTACTTTTAAGAGGAAAAGAATGACTTGAACAAAATGATGTTGCTTTTGCGCGGTGCACATCAATTGCCTCTAGAAAGATAGTCCCAACGCACACACTTCATCACCGGCTCCTTGGCAGCACTCCATCCTCTTCGGCCGCAAGCTCCGCCCAAGCGCGCTCGCTCTCCCCGCGCATGAAGCCAGCGACATCCTGCACTTCCCCGGCGCACTTGTTGCCGAACTCTTTCACGTCCAGGTGCCGCAGCGGGACAGAGAGGTAGGCTTGCCACTCGTCGACCCACACGACACGCGGGTAGCGCCGCAGCGCCAGCTCGTACTCGATCGCTCGCTGGATCGCAGCCGTGTGCAGCGGCTTGCGCGCCGCTTCCGCTGTGCGGACCTTGCTCTCAGCGGCGGGGAAGTAGTCACGGCAAGCAGCCGCGTAACGCGCATGCAGGTAAAACAGTGCGTGCTGCCGCTCGTGCGCGAGCACCGTCGACAGACCAATGGGCGAGGCAAGCGTCGAGATGATGTACGTCGGGGCTGGAAGACTCTCCCTTGATTCAGTTTCCACATCGACCGAGGGTTGGTCCGGTGCCAGATCGAGATGCTTCAGTCGTGCAATGATCCCTAGCATCGACTTCGCGCCGGTGCCTTCACCAAGACTGTCTCTCGTGCAGCGGCTGCTACTCTCTGTACTTGGGTCCGTGGCCGGGCCGTCGACTGAAATGGCTGCTGCTACTGCTACCTCTACTGTGCTAGGGCAGGGAACATCATCTTGCTGGTTGCAACTAGTTTCTGGAATTCCTGGTACGCGGACACCTTTGGATGCAAGATGGTGCAGCAGGGCGATCTCCCACGCATTGCACTCCACCTCCCAGAAGCGACTGTTCGACCCGTCTTCATACAACCTGTCCTTGTCCTGTTCGCCCTCGTCGTTTGATGCAGTACCAGTCGTTGCCTCGCGCATGGCTTCTAACCACTGAGTCACGGCCGCCACGGGGAAGTTGAACCCATCGTAATTCTTGCACACCTTGGCATCGGCGGCCTGCTTGAGCGTGAGGTACCGTCGCGCGTCGCCGGTGCCACTAGTATCGTGCAGGTGCCGGTGCACCTGCGCTTGCGCTTCGTAAAATGCCTCGATACGTGCGAGCGCAGTGTGCTGCTGTGCTGCCTTATCGAAGCGCAGGATCAAGATGCGGGGCGTCACGGCGTCGGCCGAAGATCGGAGGACCGGCTGCACATGCTCGCCATTCTTGCCGCTGGACGTGGCCTTGCCATCACCATGTTGCTTCTGCTGCTGCTGGCGGCGGCCCGCTTTCCCCCTCATTCGCGCCGAGTCATTCCCCCGTGTGTCCAAAACCCCCCCTCTAGCGTCGGCGTCGCTCGGTTGGAGCTCATCTAAAGCAGCTGTTGCTGGTGCATATATGAATCAGACGCAGAGGATTGGTCCCAAGTATGCGGTGGTGGGCTTCCCCACTGGGAGGGATGGGGAATGACAGGTAGGCACTGGAACAGTGTGCTTTTGCCAGAGGGCGGCTCGTCGTTTCTTCCATCAACCAACACTAGCGACCACAACCGACCCACGCATCCTTTTCTTCCAACCCTCCCCACCACAAGCCCATCCCAGGCGCTCTCGACAGAGACACAAGGTGTGCATACAAGCCAAAGCCCTGTGTCTCCCGCCAGCAGCAGCATACCTTGCGAAGTGCATTGCAAGGTCTACTTGAACTTTGCCTCGACACCATGACAGCCGAAAAGCCCACCAGCAAGCAGGCCGCCGCCAATGGCACCGACGCAGCACCCGCTGTGACGGCTGCGGACACCGCGGCCATCGAGATTCCCAAGGCTCCTGGCGGCCGGCCAGACGGAGATGCGTACAAGGCCAAGATGGACCAGATCCAGTCGGATATCACCAAGGCACAGGCTGAGCTGGTGAGTGCGGCGCATGGCGATGCGCTTGGGAAGAGGCAACCCATGCCCACCCTCTTCTTTCCCTTCACACTCTGCGATGCTTATCATTTCCTCTTGCTAGAACAATGTTCGCGCTCTCCTCTCTGGTTCAGGTCCAGCGGCTAACACGCCTGCCGGTAAGCGGCGTGCTGAGCTGCGTGCGCAGCTGGAGGAGCTGCGCGGTGACCAGGCCGGCAGCAAAGGCAACCGCATTAAGGTGCTCGACGAGATCAAGACGCTGCAGGAGAGCGTCTCGAAGAAGACCGCTGAGCTCAAGGCGAACAAGGCCAAGCTGCGCTTCTCGTCCAGTGTCGAGGTCGACGCGCAGATTCAGAGCCTCGAGAAGCAGGTAGAATCGGGTAGCATGAAGATCGTCGAGGAGCGCAAAGCTCTCGCGGAGATCTCGACACTGCGAAAGACGCGCAAGGCCGTCGAAGCGACCGATGCACAGCAGAAGCTGATTGACGCGGACCGCACACGCATCGACGAGTTGCGCAAGACGCTCGACAGCCCGCAGTCGCGGGAGCTCGCCAAGCGCTACGATGACATCAAGGCCGAGCTCGACACGATCCAGCAAGAGTTCTCCCAGCAGGCTGGCTCGCGCGCTAAGCTGCTAGACCAGCAGACCGCGGCCAACGCGCAGATCAATGCGCTTTTCGCCGAGAAGCAGGCCTGGTACATGGCTTTCAAGGAGGAGCGCGAGAAGTACGACAAGAAGGTCGCTGAGGAGCGTGCCAAGCGCGACGAAAAGTACAGACAGGAGCGCAGAGCCATCGAGGAGCAGAAGCGCAAGGCGCACGAGGCGCAGCTCAGGGAGGACGCCGCGCTGCCCGCCTTTGTGCAGGAGATCGAGGAGTGCAACGTCCTCATTAACTACTTTAGCGGAGGCAGCAGTATTAGCAGCGGCAGCAGTGCCAGCAAGGCAGGGTCAACTTCTCTGTACGCAAACGGCAGCACTTCTACTGCTACCACCCTAGGGAAAAAGCTGGAGCTCAGGAGCGTCACCGGCGACATCACGCCACCGCACGGTGCTCGTGTCGCGCGCAAGAAAGGAAAGGAAGATGACCAGGATGGCTTCTTCATCCCTGCATCCAAGGCCGGCAAGAAGAAGGGCAACAAGCGCGGCACAACGCCGATTTCTCTCGCCGAAGACGATGCATCGTCATCATCATCAGCGGTGGCAGCAGCAGGGATTGACCCGAACTTGCCACAATCAGCAGTAACAGCACCCTCATCATCCGCCTCAGCAACAGCGCTCAACATCCCGCTCGGCCACCTAACTGCACTGCTCTCCCTGTCCATCCCCCCGCCAGCGAACACCGCGGACGTGCCGCGCGTGGTTGACAACCTTAAGCTCAAGCGCGAGTACTTCCTGAGCAACCAGCAGCGCCAGACACGCGAGAATATCGAGCGTGTCGAAAAGATGCTCGCAAAGGCTAAAGTCAGCGCCGAAGAGAAAGCTGGTAGCTCTGTGGGGGTCACGGCAGAGCAGAAGAGCGACGAGAGCCCTGCAACAGCTACTTACCCGACCAAGGCGGAGACAAAGACGGAGGCTTAAGAGAGCGAAGGCTATCGCCACCACCCCTCTGTAGAGGTACAGGCAAGGAACAAAACTCGTGATGAATTTGCGTAGGGTCTGTCGGCGACCGCTGCTCGCTACAGTGGGCGCTTTTGCCTTTCTGTTTTAGCAATACAACAAAATAGTCGTAGCATGTGGTCCTTCAATCAATGCAAAATGCAATTGTTTCGAACCAAATGGGGTATTTTCTCTCTTATTCTCGAATCGCATCCCAGCGCCCCGCGCTGACTCTGGTCGTGGCGTTGCTGGCGAAATGGTGATGGTGGGAAGAAGCATGCCCGTGCGTGCTGTAGCCGACAGTGGTACCACGTCGATACCGAGCAGAGCCGAGAAGCGATTCTTTCGGGCTCTGGCTGCTCGAGCGAGACGAGTTGGTATGAGAAGCGGGAGCCGAGACTGGCAACGAGTCTGCCCGTTTCGTCAGTCGAGAGGATGTCGAGGCGGCTGCCCTTTCATCGTCCCCATTGTTTTGGTGCGTGGTGTCTCCGCTCCCCCTTCCCAATTTGAATGTTCGTCGTCTGCGCCCCTTAGGCTGCTGCTCCTGCTTCGCTTCGATTGGGACGGCCTGGCTGTGAGCCGACCATCGCTCACCATAAGCCTTGGGTAGGGCGCTCAAGTGCTTCAGGCCAGCAGCACCGGGCGGTGGTGTCGATGAATCAGCCATGGCCGCGCGCAAGCGCGAGTGAAGCTGCGATGGAGCGACTGCGTAATGAGCCCCCGTGAGAGCATCGGCTGCGCCGGTAGGTGTCAGGAGTCCAGCGGCCGCTGCGATAGTGCGTGACGAAGCGTGCCCTGACATAGTCGGCTCGAAGCCAGGCGTCAGAGGCGCAGAGCGAACAGTGCAATGCTCTACCGGCCGGGTGAAAGGGCTCAGCGTCTGATGTGAATACACAAGGTCTGTGAAATGAGCCGAGGCATCGAGCGTCATGGACGTAGAGGGCAGTACAGAGTTCGTGTCGCGCAGAGGCAGTGGCTGCAACAGCCCAGATGGAGTCGGCTTTGTGTTCGAATGGCGTTGCGTAAGCTCTGGCCGGCTTGCTGCTTTGCTGCGCTGCCAGTGTGGTTCCACTGCGACGCCATATCGTTGTCGGTACTCTCTTGTTCTGAACTCATACGACGAGGTATCGACCGGCTCGGGTGGGAGAGAGTCCAGTGAGCGCTTCTCGTCGGCGCTTAGCTCGCTCGCATGCGAAGCGCAGCGACGCGAATCACGGAGAGTATGCCCTTCGATCTGAGAACCTTGATCCTCTTCATCATCACTTTCCTCCTTGACCCAATTGGTCCACCGGTCTCGCTTAGGCGAGGAAGCACATTCCGTTGGAGCCCTGCGCCTCCCATACCCTTGCCTTGGAGAGTCTAGGCCCATTATGGTAGCTGTTCTACTGCTCTTTCCTCCAAATGTGCTGCTTGCGGCATGTGTTGATGATGCACGGCCACTGCCGAGGCCGCGAACAGTATCGTCACCCATTCGGTTCAAAGAGTCGGCGCAAAAGCTGCCATCCATCTCATCAGGCGAGAGCTCCGGCGCCTGTGCATAGCTGACGAAGTGAAACGTTCGTGGGCGCGTGATTACACCGCCGCCGACCGCAGGGACCGTCTCGTACTCAACTTCCGGTGACTGCAGTGGGGTTGACCGGTTGCTGCGCCCGTCAGCAGCCGCGAGTGACCGCGATGGTCCACGCGAAGAAGTGGAGCGAGCACCTTTACTGCTCGTCCTCTTGTGGTGACGATGCGCGCTGTCTTGCCGAGGGGAGTTGCTGCCAAATGCAGCTGCAAGACCGTCATCACCTACGCCTGTTTCAGAATACGCAGCCGTAGGCGGTGGATAGCCAAAGCGCGAAAAGTCGCCGGGGTTTGGGTCGTCTTCAACATCATCCCCATAGTCAGCCCTTGCATTGCGCTGGCTTTCATCCGCTGCCTCGCTGTCATCTGTCTCTTCTTCGTTATCATCATCGCTACTTTCATCCTCTTCCTCTTCGTCGCGGCCCTCCCTAAGCCTGTCGAGATGATCAATTTCATCGTCTTGCTCGCTATTGTCACGATCGACACTAGGAAAGTAGAAATTGAGCGCGTCCTCTTCCGCGCCTTCAAAGTCACTTTCGATCGGATCGACGCTTTCAGCATCGCCATCCATGACGCCCATAGCTTCGCAGTGCGCATGGCCTTCGGTCAGGGTCGCAGTCTGTGAAGATGGCGGAGACAGCGGAACAAGCTCTTTCAATCCCATACCTGGCTTTTTGGATTTCACTAGACTCCCAAGCCCGCTGAACCCTGGTGGGCCACCCCCAGCACCTGGTGCAGGAGTGAGTGGATCATCCGCTTTGAAGCCGTAGGTGGGATCGTACAAGTCCTGCTCGCTGCCGTCGTAGTCGCCCAGCATTGAAGCAAGGTAAGATGAAGTGAAGGGGGACGAAGGCGACTTTCCAACTGCCTGGGATCCTGGAGCTGGGCCAGGCGATGGGGTCGTGCGCGCTGTGCTGGATGAAGAGGACAAGCCTCCAAGCGTCGAGCTTGAGCCCAGAATTGAGCTCATGGAGGCTTGAGAGGAAGACTTGCCACCCATATCGCGCTTACGTGCTTGGCTGAGCACGGATGTTCCAGAGACAGAAGCAGCCTTGCCTCTGTGCCCTTTCTCTATCCCTGATGTCGAAGCCGCCGTCTGTGCTCTTCCCATGCTACCTGTCGGCCCCCTACACTGCGATGGTCCTGCATTTGAAGCTGCCTTCCCACCCTTTGGATGCGCAGATGCCGATGCGGACTGAGCACGCGACAGAGGCTTTCGCAGCGGCTCCTGAAGCTTGAGAGCAGTATCGGAAGCAGAACGTGCTGGCGGCTGTTCCTTTTCCTTTTGCGAAGCCCCATCCGCCTTGGCAGCAGGGGATAGCCCGCCTCCGGCATCACCAGCAGCAGCAGATGTCATGGAGCCAGCAAGCAGCCATTTCTGACTGAGCCGATGAATAATGCTCGGCAGATCCTCCCTGAACATCTCCCTTAGCTGGCCTTCGATCTCTTGTTGAAGGTACTTGGCGATGACGCCGACCGAATCGAATGTCGAAGACACATTGACACTTTCCAGTGGGTCATTCTTGAAGACAAGTGTGATGCCCTTGGCCTTGCTGACGATCAGGACGATAATGGCGCGAAGGCGCAGGTGGGAGAGACGCAGCTTCATCGGCACGATGAGCGGTGTAGCTGCGAACAGTATGCCTCCACGGCGATTGGCAGCGGCGGGGAAGAGAGATGCGGTTAAGGGATTCGAAGAGGGAGACGCAGCGCCGAACCAGATCGAGTCGTCTTGGCGGCCGTAGCCAAATGGAGACGAAGGCGTCTCTTCGAGGTCGGGCGTGGCAGCCGCTGCAGAGTCGCCCCCCATCGACCCTGCTTTATCTACACTCTCATCACCGGCAGGGGTGCTTGCTGGTGAGCCACGCGCTGCGCTGAGTGGGTTGGCCTGTACTTTCGTCGATAACACCAAGTGCGCGTCGCCTGCATACGTGAGGCGAAAGATGCCCCGAAATCGGTCCATCGAGAGGTCGCCTATTTCGAGGATGTCAAGTTCCGGCGCCTGTAGTACGACGAAGGAAAGACATGCATGAGAAGTTAGATCTGCTGGGCATCAAGGCGCTTGATAGGAGGTAGACTCACTATCGTGCCCATACCTAACTCCTCAACCTTGATGTCATCAGCGATGACCTTGGGCTTCGCACCTTTGTTGAGCGCACTATCGAGCATCGTTTTCGCATCGTTATGGAATCCCTCCGAGAATTCTGGCCAACGGAAGTTGAAGGACATTTTGTTCAAGTTCCACGAAGCGTGTGGCGATTGAAGGTGGTATCAGTAGAGACACAGAACCTAATGCAAGTGTTGTCGTGATCAGCTTGAAAAGAAGTTAAAGCTTTGCCACTTTTGGTAAGACGGAGACCAGCTCTTGTGTTGATGGATCGGGTCTCGAGCAGCCTAAGCTCATTTCGCATGCATCGAATTAGTCATTCCGTGTTGCGCTCGTGCTTGGTAGCGGCATTGCGCGTGGGTTGTCACGCGTGGTCGAGACCTTGCTCTGACAGTACTGAACCCTGTGAGTGGAAGCACGGAAGCTGAAGCTCAATCGTCCTGAAGAATGCAGGGGCCATGAGACATCGGCAGGTCGAGTCGATCTCCGGTTCATGTCTGCACATCAACATGTTCCCAACGTCCGCAAGTGATATCGAGATCATCAAGCGGATTTCGCAGCAAGCAACAAATTGATTTTGTTTTTTGTTGTCCTCTCGATCCTGACCTCTCTCCAAACTCCATGGGAGACAACGAAATGAAGAGTCGATCCGCATCATCTCGGCATTTTTAATTTTGGAAAGTCGCCGATGAGTACAAAATTTTGACAACCGGTTTCCAGAGGGAGAGAGCATCTCGCACACATCTTCGGAAGTATAGCTGTACGTTGTAGGCTTCTTGATACCACGTCGACGAATTGGAAAGAGCGTGCTCGGTCCGATCATTTCTGACGCAGAGTCTTCCGCTCGCTTCTCCTCGGCCGCATCGCTCAGCTGCATCGTAACCGCCCGGCTCCGGGCTCCCAGCCACCATGCGCAAGCAACTTGACTCACGGATCCCAACGCTGATTCGCAACAATGTTATCACCAATCACCGCTCTTTCTTTGTCCTTGTCGGTGACCACTCGCGAGACCAAATCGTGAATCTTCACTTCCTTCTCTCCCAGTCTCGTGTCTCGTCTCGCCCTAATGTATTATGGTGCTACAAGAAGGACCTCGGCTTCACGACCCATCGAAAGAAGAGGGAGGCCAAGCTCAAAAGTGATCTCAAGAAGGGTGTCAAGAACAAGGAGAGCATTGCCAATGACCCTTTCGACCTCTTTATTGGTGTTACCGACATCCGATACTGCTACTACAAGGAGACCAACAAGATCCTTGGTCAAACCTTTGGTATGCTCGTTTTGCAAGACTTCGAAGCCATCACCCCGAATCTCCTCGCTCGGACGATCGAGACGGTAGAAGGAGGAGGGATTGTAGTACTCCTGCTCAAGACCATGACCAGCCTACAGCAGCTATACAGCGTAGGGATGGTGAGTAGCTTCTCCCGGGCGCTGCCCATGCAGGCGGCTGACAAAACTTTGGGGACATTCAGGACGCACATTCAAAATATCGCTCGTCGACAACGGAT
This sequence comes from Tilletiaria anomala UBC 951, assembly GCF_000711695.1. Taxonomy (NCBI): domain Eukaryota; kingdom Fungi; phylum Basidiomycota; class Exobasidiomycetes; order Georgefischeriales; family Tilletiariaceae; genus Tilletiaria; species Tilletiaria anomala. The sequence continues at coordinate 42,702 of NW_013546904.1, read as the reverse complement.
GACGACCCAGTAGCACGTTTCAATGAACGGTTTCTGCTTTCTCTCGGCTCCTCACCCACATGCCTATTGCTCGATGACGAGCTCAATGTCCTGCCCCTCTCGAAAGGCAAAGACATCACTCCAATCGAGGAAAACAGAAAGGGCAAGGGCAAATCGCGAACATCCGCAGAAGAGGAGCTGCAAGTCTTGAGAGAAGAAGTGAAGAACACGAAGGTAGTCTCCCAGCTGATTCGAGAAGCCAAGACCCGGGACCAAGCGCTTGCCGTGCTCTCCATCCTTGACGTCCTCTCCGCCTCTTCCACTTCATCTGAGCTCAGCACGACGGTGGCACTCACGGCAGGCCGAGGACGCGGTAAATCCGCAGCGCTAGGTCTAGCGATCGCTGCAGCCATCGCGTATGGGTACAGCAACATCTTCGTCACATCACCAAGTCCGGAGAACCTCAAGACACTCTTCCAATTTTTGCTGAAAGGTCTCGACGCCCTGAGCTACCAAGAGGTGCAGGATTGGGATCTGGTGCGAGGCGCTCCAGGTACCGATTTGCAAAATACCATTTTGCGTGTTAACATTTTCCGAAACACTAGTGGTAGTGGCTCTGGCGGAGTCGGCCAAGGAAGGCAGATGGTGCAGTACATCTCACCTGAGGACTCGCACATTCTGGGCAGCAATGCAGAGCTCGTCGTGATCGACGAAGCTGCCGCCATTCCCTTGCCGACTGTCAGGGAGCTGATGGGCCAGGGGCAATACCTCGTCTTTCTCAGCAGCACGATCAATGGTTACGAAGGGACTGGCCGCAGTCTCAGTCTCAAGCTACTGCAGCAGCTCAGAAGCGCAGGAGCAGGTGCTGGCGCGGCAGGGAGTGGGTATGCAGCAACAATACCTGCCGCAGGTGTGGAAGGCGGCATTGCGGGGCTTGGCTTGGATCAGGAGAGTGGGACAGTGGTTAAGAAAAAGAATGCGCCTTCGGTTGCTAGCAAAGCTGCATCAGCTGCAGCGCCGGGTTCCACAAATGTGACCCTACACAACCGGTCCCTCAAGGAAATACAGTTGCAGGAGCCAATTCGATACACTACCGGCGATCACGTTGAGAGATGGCTGCACGAGCTCCTGTGCCTCGACGCGACGATCGCTCCTCTCGGAAGCAAAGGCAAAGCAAAGGCCATTAACTCAGCGCCGCACCCATCGCAGTGTGACCTTTACCTGGTTAATCGCGATGCATTGTTCAGCTATCACCCAGCAAGTGAGGCTTTCCTGCAGAAAATGATGGCCCTCTACGTGGCGAGCCACTACAAGAACAGCCCGAACGACTTGCAGCTCATGTCAGACGCCCCCGGTCAGCGTCTCTTTGTCCTTCTCAAACCTCCATCTGCCTCATCGGCAGACGCCATACCCGAGCCACTCGCCGTGCTGCAAGTCTCGCTGGAGGGCAACATTTCACGTCAGACCGTCCTCAATTCGCTTTCGCGTGGTGTGCGCGAGGCGGGTGACCTGATCCCTTGGCTGCTCTCGAACTACTTCCAAGACACCGATTTTGCGAGTGAGCTCAGCGGTGCACGCATTGTTCGCGTTGCGGTGCATCCAGACTATGCGCGTATGGGCTACGGCACGCGTGCGGTCGAGCTGCTGAGGCTGTTCTACGAGGAGAAGCTCATGGATGCCGACGCGGTGGCCGCAAAGGATGACCGTGAGCGACAGCTGACTGGGGAAGGTGAGCTAGACACTTTCATCAGCTTGGCTAAACAGAGCCAGAAGGAGAGCAAGAAGGGCTTGCAAGAAGACAGAATCGCACTGCGCGATGCGAGGCGCATGCCGGCGCTGCTTCAGCGCTTGCCAGAACAGCGACCCGAACAGGTCGACTGGCTGGGCGTCAGCTATGGCCTGACCCAAGTGCTCTTCAAGTTCTGGTCCAAGCTTGGATACACGCCGCTGTACGTGCGCCAGTCGCCCAACGACACGACAGGCGAGTACACTTGCATCCAATTGAAAGCGCTCAATGAGGACGAGATGGACACAGCCGAGGGAGCACCGTCGTGGCTCGCAGCTTTCGCTGCCGATTTCCGCAAGCGCTTCATCTCGCTTTTGGGCTACCGCTTCCGCGAATTCTCCGTTGTGCTTGCGCTCAGCATGCTCGAGGAAGCTTCCAATGGCGCCGAAGCCGATCTTGGTGGCAACACCCACAGCAATGTGCTGTCGTTGCAAGAAGTGGATATGCTTCTCTCCCCTTTCGACATGAAGCGTTTGGAAGCATACGGCAATAACATGATCGACGTACACATCGTGCACGATCTTTTCCCCATTCTGGCTACACTTTATTTCCAAAGGCGTCTACTATCCGCCGATGAAAACGCGTCAGGATCAGCAAACGACGGAAGCGAAAAGGCACCTCTCAAGTTGTCGACTGTGCAAGCCGCGATTCTGCTCGCTGTTGGCCTACAGCGTAAAGACATCAACGACGCCGAGGCGGAGCTGAATTTGCCATCTTCCCAATTGCTTGCGCTATTCAACAAAGCGGTGCGACGGATCGTCAAGAGTCTGCGCAGCGTGCAGCGTAAAGAAATCGAGCAAGACATGCCGAGCGCATCTGCCGGTGCTCCGACACGCAAGGGTTTCCTCGCCAACGGAGCCAACAAGTCGGGCGATGGCTGGCAGCCGCTTGCAAAGGATCTTCACGAGGAGCTTAAGGACGCAGCAGACATGGTGGAGACTGAGGCCGAGCGGGAGCGCAAGCAGCTTCAGCAGGAGCTGCTCTCTTCGGTCGACCTCGCCAAGTATCGCATCAACAACAATCAAGAGCGTGACTGGAGCGCCGCAGAGAAACAGGTTCAAGCTCTTACTGCGGGCGGATCCGCTCCTGGCTTGAACACGACAATGAGCGTCAAAGGCCCCGCTAGGGATATCCTGGCGGAGGATGATAAAAAGGCAGCTCAGCCCAAGCGCAAGGGCGAGCGGAGCGCGTCAGGCAAGCACAACAAGAAGCAGAAAACGTGACTACAACTGCAGATACAAATGTACATGTGCTGCTGTTGATGATTGTTGTACTTTACATTGCGCGGCGTGCATCCTTTTACAAACCTCCTGCTTGTCTCCATGCTTGCAGATTGTCCTTGAGAAATTTCTCGAGCTTTGTGGCCGACTTAGCGTAAGGCGACGAGGGAGGGTTGTAGATGCGACAATTGTCGAAGACTGCAAATATGACAAGATGCTTCGATCAGTAGATTTTCGAAGCTGCCCCTGAGGCTTCCCATCAGCTGGGCTCACTAAGTTGAGCATCCTTTAGGAAATCATCAAGTGTGTCATACTTGTTGTTCTCAAGCTTTGTTTCCATCGTCGAAAGATCTTTGAAATCAGTCAGACGACATCATCATCAGTACTAGCGTATCAAGATTCGGGTATTAATTGTGTTCAAACCCACCCATCGGTTCCTTTATGACATCGTAGTAGTCTGTTACCTCGTCGCCATTGACCGGATTCTGGAAAGGCCAGGAGCTCGCGTGGTTCCCGAGCTCAACGAGGATCTGCCGCATGACACTGTGATGCGGCCCTCTCTTCGGCCTGCGCGACAGCTCATCCATAGCCGGTGTCCATCCGCTTTCCTTCAATCCTGGCACCTGACTGGCATCCAGCTCGATCGTTTCGCCTTCTTTCCTCCTCTTGAAGATTTCCAAGCCAGGATGGACGATGTGGCTGCGAGAAACCTCACGAATTTTGGTGAGCACGGCTTCCTTCTGCGCTGCAAGCATGTCCTCCACCTTGAGGTACTTAACGCGTGGTACCATCGTGCACTGCATCAGTGTGCCTCCCTCGTAGTCCTTGATGTAGCCAACCCATGTGGAGCGATCGAGGGTAATGTCCTTCGTGAAGCCTTGCTTTTTGAAGTATCCGATCGCGTAATTGTCGGCGTACGTCAGAAAATGCATCACAGGCGACGTGGCGCGCACGTGGTCTTTGAGATGGTTCATCAGATGAGACCCGTATCCTTTGACCTGCTCCGTGCTGGTGATGGCACAAAAGACTATTTCTGCGAAACACCGATGGTTGAAAGGCCGGTAGGTGATGCCACCAACAACGTGGAGCCCACGTTTCACGATGGCCATGCTCATATGATTGCGATCAAGGACCAGTCGCGTGATGTATTCGCGAGGCATCTTTGGCAGCTGCCGCTGAAAGATGTTCTTGAGCCCAGTGAGCAGGATCATGCTTTCTGGCTTGTCATCATTGCGCACAACGCGAAATTGGATCAGGCCGGCACGCTCTTCGATGACGGCCGGTCGCTCACGCTTTGGCGCTGCTCCCGGATCCACAGTTCCCGCCGCAGATGTCTTTGGAGCTAGGGTGGAGACGGCAGCCTCCTTTTCGTTGCCCTCCTCAACGACAGCGTCGATGGATATGCCCTTTGTCACAAGATCCACTGCTGACGCTTCATTCGCTGGGACAGCTTCTGCCCCATCTATATTCCCCTTCTGACACGTCAGCAGCTCCTTCTGGCGGTTCTGTGGCCCTCTGATCCGCAAACTCACGTGTTCTCTGCGTAGGATGTTTCCATTTGCCTGCACCTTGATCACTATTCTCATCATTGACCGCGATTCCTAGGCCGGTGGATGGTCCGCCCTTTGATTGCCCTTTGACTAAAGATGGGTCAACAGCTTCTTGTGCTGATTCGAGCCTTCTTCGCTTGGCATCCGGGCTTGCCAGCGACGTCATCGACTGTGTCGGAGATGTCAGTGCTGATGAAGTAGCGGGCGAGTTGGACCGCGACTTCCGCTTCCTGCTGTTCACTGCAGATGAACCATTCACATGACTCTCGATTGCCGCGCGCAAAAGGGATGTGTCTGATCCAGGCGGGAGCATTTGTCTGCAACGAGAAGCGTGAAGCCATGAGAAGTGCTCAGGGACAATAGGCAGTCGACAAGATGAACCCACAGACCTACCTCTTGAGGGATATGATGTCCTCGTTGGTATATTCGAAATCAAGTAGCTTGTCCTCATCTTCGAGCAGCTCGTCTATTCGAACGGCCACCTTGATCCTCCTTCTTCGCTCTTCGTTACCCTCTTCCGAAAGCCTGCCATGTTCTGATATGTCATGTCCGCAAGCACACGTGGACCACGGCATCCCATCTATCTGCGCAGAGGTGCTGTTCTCATCGTCGCTGTCAGCTGGTGTTCCAGCAGGAGATCTCTCGTCCTCAGTCCCCTCGTCATCCTCTGCATCTTCGTCAAGGGCTTTGCTGACCTTCTTTCGCTTCTTTTTCTTGACTGGAAACGCATGGACCCCTTTGCCTTTCGGTGGCCTAAAACCTGTGCAACTGCAAGTAGCAGCGGGCGTAACATCGGCCGAGTCAACGTCATCGTCCTGACCTGCAAGACAGAGCGAGTGCCTTGCGACCTTGAGCTCCTGTTGGGAAGTTGTCAGATCCTCTGGCCTGTCTGCTCCTGCTGGATAGAACAACCGGGGAGGTGCGGTCGGCTTCACTGGCGAGGCGGACGGTGTTGCAGTGGCAGACCCCAAGGGCCCAGCGCGTCCTTTCTTAGAGCGTGTCGGGGCTGGCGCCATCTTGGAGTATGTGAATTGAGCGCGGTGTACCCGTGCTTCTACCAATGCATGGCCATTGATCAATCGATGAATGCTCGTTGCGGGTCTTCAAGCAACGAGCGAAGTCTCGAACCATGGGGACATTGAGCCCTGTGGACCGAAGACTTGCTCGTGAGTGCTGTGTCTTCGGGGCTGCCTTATGTGTGCGTTTCTGCACGTCCCCTCCATCGAAGCTAGGTTGGATTTGGAAGTGCGGCTTGGTGAGTTGGACTTACCGCCGGCGTGAACCAACAACTGAAGTGTTGTTGTCACGTGACTTGCCTGGGCTTGTTTGTCCTTTTTTTAAACAAAACTCTCCACCTTATGCAACCCTCCCATCTCTGGCTCTCTCCATCGCAGCTCGCGAACTTTTCGGATCCGCATCTTTCTTCGACTACCGTGCATCTTCAGCGGACCCCGCCTGACGTACATGAACGTCTGTCTAGCAAGGCCGCAAAAGTCAAGCATTCGTAGCAGCAGCATCGGCACCAAAGTGCACCTAGCGTAAACTCGAAATGCGTCTTCTAACGCACAACCTGTTGGCGTGCAATGCGAAGACGTGCATCACCACGTCCAACAATTTTCCGCTTAAATTCAGCAATGTCTCGCTGGAGTTGATCGAGGCGGACTGGAATGAGGACTTTATTCGCGGATTTGTTCCCAAGATCGAGTGGAATGCACTCGTCAGCGCTTCGAGAGAGGTGAGAATCGATCGCATCATGTCAGGCAGGTGCGTGGCGCGCGCGCGGACCGGTACTGACGACATTGGTCATCAGCTCGGAGACACATCTTTACCAGATCAGCAGCCTGATTTCGACGATCCCATGCTGGACGAAGGCATACTCAAGGCGCTGCATCATGTGCTGCTAGAGGTAAGCGCCCCGAATCACTCGTTCGCATGTACTTGCATCACTTCAGGACGAGGCTGAAAATACCCATTTGCTCTGTTCAAGATCCACGTCATGGAAGGCGAAATGCGATGTCCAAATTGCGACCACCTCTTCCGGATAAAGAATGGGATACCGAATATGGTAAGCTTTCAAATCCTTCCGATCGATATCGTTCTTTAATTACACACTGTCTTGCTCAAGCCTCTATATGGCAATGAGGGTCTGCGTTGCTAACACGTGGCCTTCCCTTCTTACGTCTCAACAGCTCCTTGCCGACCACGAGATTCAAAAGTGAACGACGCCGCAGATGCCGCGCGGCACCACGGCGCAGCATATCATTGTACCTGTATTTATCCACACTGGAGAAGCTGAGCAGCATGCACTGTATTTCTAAACCATGATCTACCTGCGGCAGACCTTGCTGTCAGGATCGAGGCGGTGAACGGTTCTCCAACTTCGAAGGCTCCTCTATGTAGCAATCTTCTTGGCTTCTGAAGCTCCTTGTAGCTGCTCCAGCTCTTTCTTGGCATCCTTGTCTCGGAGCTCAGCCATGAGCGAATGCGTAATCTGCTGCTGCACCATATCATCCGCTTCTTCCTCCCAGTCCTCCGCCGCGCTGTCGCGGTCGTCGTCGCCTGCGCCAGCTGAGCCTGCTGCTTTTCCTCGCTGCTCGCCTCCAGCCGTGTCGTCCGAGACGCGATTCGCGAGCTCCAACTTGCGGGTGCCGAGCTCCCAGATGCTCTGGTCGATTGTGCCACGCGAGATCAACCTGACGACAGTGACGTCCTTCTTCTGACCCATACGGTAACACCGATCCATGGCTTGCTTGTCGTTCTGCGGGTTGAAGTCCTGGTCGAACAGCACAACCCAATTCGCCGCTGTAAGATTGATGCCCAAGCCGCCTGCTTTGGTCGAGAGCAGGAAGCAAGTAATGCTCGGATCGTTGCTGAATTGATCGACGAGGATCTGTCGATCCTCTACGCGAGTTTGGCCGGTGAATCCAACCCAGGAGACCTTCATCACGTCCAGTGCGATTGTCAAAATATCAAGCACCGTGGTGAATTGTGAAAATATGAGCAATCGATCACCACGCTCTTTGATCTTGGGGATAAGACGTTGGAGCGCCTGAATCTTGCCTGCATTCAGCCAGGCTTCGTCCGGTAATACGTGTTTCCGCGTGAACTGCAAAGACAATGAACCGAGCGCATCAAAAAAGGTTGATTCGCCGCCTTTCCACGGAAAGAAACTTACAGGGTATGAATTAGCGACCATGGAAAGCTGCGCATCCGAATTGATGGCAAAGTCCTCCTTGACATGCTCGAGGTTCTCATCAGCATGATCTGGCTCTTTGACGTAATCTTTGGCCAATCTCTCTATTTTCTTCTCGTCATAGATATTCCGGAAAAGCAGAGGGTGGTTCGCGGCCTTTCGCAGATCCATCAGCACGTTGCTAGACGCCGGCTTCTTGCTGAGTGTCCTGCCCGTCTTGGATTTGGCCTTGCTGGCATTCTGCTCTTCCCCCTCCTGGACGGCAGCCTTGGTGCTCGCCCACACCTGCTTGTACACCCTCTCCTGGTCAGGCGTCATGTCGCACCACTCTACAATCTCGTGCTTGTTGGACAAGTCGCGCAGGACCTTGTCCTTCTTGCGCCGTAGGACGAATGGCTGCATCATCTTCTTGGCACGTATGACGCGCTGCTGAGACAGCATATTCTTGTGTGACTGGCCTGGTTTGATCTGCGTCAAATAAGGCCGTATCCGGCAGGAGGGAAGAGATGCACGCATTCAGCATCGCCCATCAAGCAGTACGGGGAGCGACAGGCGAAGACTGACCTTGAAGATAGCCTTTAATGCCTCGTCCGCATCTCGGAAGTAGCTTGGCATGATGAAATTGAGCAGTGAAACAAGTTCGCCGAGATTGTTCTGCAGAGGAGTGCCGGTGAGAAGCAGGCGCCATTTCGCCGGAATCTTCATTAGCTTCTGGTAACGCTCTGACTTGCGGTTCTTGAGCAAGTGACCCTCGTCAAATACGCAGGCCTGTACGCAACGCCAGAAAGAGTGAGCAATCTCCGCGTCGCCGTGCTGGCTCGCGCACAAGTTTGATACCCACATTGAAGCCTCTCTTCTTGAAAAACTTAGCGTCGAGATAACCGGAGGAGCCGCCCCCAGCCGCCATGTCGTACGTGGTGAGGACGACGTCCACGCCCTCGTCCTGTACCTGGTCCTCGTAGTCATACCGCAGCGCCTCGCGCTCCTTCATCGAGCCCCAGTATGAGAAGAGCCGGACGCATGGGGCGAATGCCTTGAACTCGCGCTTCCAGTTCTCCAGCACCGAGCTCGGCACGACAATCAGGTGCGGCCCAGGGACGTCGCGGAGCTTCAAATTGGCGAGGAAGGCAATGACTTGAACTGTCTTGCCGAGGCCCATCTCGTCGGCGAGGATGGCGGAGAGCTTGTTGCTGAAGAGCATTGTGAGCCAATTGACTCCAACCAGCTGGTAGTCTTTCAGCTCGAAGCTCGTCGCCATGTTCTCTGGCTGCCGCTCGAGGTAGCCTGCCGCACGCGCTGTCTCCCTAGTGAGGGCCACAACGCGGAGGCCTTGGCCCTTTGTCGAAGGGCCGCTGGTCGCACCTGAGCCCGCGGCTGTCGCGGCATCTCCATCACCAGCGTCTGACGAAGGCGTGTTCTCTCGCGTGCTGCCGGCCGTGTGCGCGCCATCGAGGTTCCAGGCGCTCATCTCGCTCATAAGCTTCTTCCCGATCCGCTCGCAGCGCTCCAGCACCTCATCCACCTCGCTGTACCCTGCCATGAGCTCCACGCAGTTATTGAACAGCTTTGGCGTGACGCCCTTCACCTTCTTGTCACCTAGGCGCTCGTTTACGTCGTCGACACTTGCAAAAGGGCGCATGATAATCAACATCTTGGCCTGCGCCTCAGAGCAGTTGATCGTGTCCATCAACGCGGGCATGTCGGACGTGTTGAACCACTTGAGCGCAGCTGCGGCCTGCATGTCCTCGCGATCTTGCGATGCAGCTTCCGAGGCCGCGTCGCTTAGGTCTGTTTCGTCGTCCTCAACGGGCCGTCGGCTTTTCTGCTGTTGCTGGGGCGGAGAAGATTCGATGACGATGACATCCGCATCTGTGCTCCCCTGAGGCTTGCCCTGAGTAGCGCCGTTGAGATTGAAAACGGGTGCAGGCGAGCGTTCCTCCTTTAATGACGCTCGAGCCACCGCAGGCGCTGGAGACCGTGCTCCTGTACTGCTTGCGCCATAAGCGCCTTGCTGCGAGCTCGATAGCACAAGCGACCGCGAGCTCGACTCGATTGACGAGAGTGGGTGACTCGGTGACTCGAGCTTTGTCGTACCATTCGAGCCTTCTTCTATGCTGTTCAGCGGCTTGGGTTGCACCTTGACTCGTGGCGCGTATGTACCCATTGTCCGGATCTGACACATCATATCCAGGTGCTCTCCCACTCTTTCCTCATCCCAATCGAAATTTTCAAGCGCCCTCTGCACGCCATCGCTCTTGATTTCAGGGAAGATGCTCATGTACTTCATGAGGAGCTTTTGGTGGTCTGCGGACAGCGTATCGATTGCTGGCAGTGGACTAGCTTGCACCAGCTCGTTGAGCGCGTCCATCGTCTTCGTTACGGACTCGGAGTGAGATGCAAGAAGGGAGGTGACAAAGGGCAACGTAAATCCCGGATAGAGTGTATTGAGGCGCTGCGCTTTGGTGGCTTTCTGCGCTTGAGGTGCCGGCGACTTGGACGGCGGCTGTGGTCGGGGTCGTGACTGCGAGTCGTCGCTGGAAGCCATTGCACGTATTGAAGGGGCGCTGTTCCCGAGCCTGAAGCGACGCTTTCGTCCCGGTGCGCCGCCTCCGTTCGCGGGTGCATCGCCCTCGGACATGGAGTCGTCGTCCGAGTTGAAATTGGATGTCTTGCGCGATCGCCTTGCAGATGGCCCTGTGCTGGAGGGGCCACTTGCTGGGCCACGATTGCCTGGGGCATATTTGTAGCGGTCTAGATCTAGCCTGAGTTGAGGCACTTCATTCGACTGTAGTAGGACCTCCTTTTCTTCATCTGCTCGTCTTGCGCGTTTAGTCGGTCGAGAAGACGGCGCAATAACGTCACTGTGTTCGCCGTCCTCGTCTCGATCGTGCGATCGCGAACCGCCCATCATGTTGGAAGACCCACCGTTGATCATGTGAGCCAGCGTTGCGTTTCGCGCCTCATCCGAGCCTAGCGACGAAGACGCGTCGCCATTCGCGTTTTTCGTGGAGCCTGCGGCCATCGACCTCGCCATCCGATTACCGCCAGCGGACACGACATCTGCCTTAAAGTTGCCTGACATGATCTGGGCTGCGAGGCTGCTGCGGAACCCAGCCGACTTGTAGGCGGCATTGTGACCTTCGGCACCAGGGCCGGGCGTCATGGTGTGAGATGCGCTGCAGGGCGTCGCTTGGGCTGCGATAGAAGGCGGCTCTGGGGACATGCGCTCGATGATCGCTGTTGTCGATGGCGGTGAGACTATGATTCTCTTTTGCCAATTCAGTCGATGATCATACGCAATGGATTCGACTCGACGCGCTCTCTTCGTAGAGAAAATATAGGTGTTCACTACCGTGGCGCGGAATCACAACCGCGAGTTGCTTTTCCTACTGCGTTTACGTACACCCAGCAGTAAGCATTGGGATTGCGATTGGATACTATTGCGTATGGATTAGTGTGGCTGTCACGGAGAGTCAGCCACTCGGGAATGGAGACCTCGTTCAGATGGAAGCAAAGGCGGCGCAGCAGACAGCTCTGAGAGGCATTGGTCATTGTGCCCCGCACTGGAGTCGAAGGAGGCCACGGTTGCCCCCGCCCTACCCTCGCGGATAAATATCGTATATGGCCGCCTGGTCCGCCTCGCTCACGCTACACGCCAGCGCCCCTCTCCGCCAGCCAAGGTTGGCCAGTGTGCCTTGCTCCGCTGCCTCGCAAGCTTTCCGCACGGCTCGCACGCCGCTCAAGCGATTGCCAAGCTACCGGCACGCAAGCGCGGTAGGGGCCCGAGATAGGCGACAGGCACGACCGCAGGCGCCCTTCTGCGCCCTGCTTTCCGTCTGCAAGATGGCGCAGTACTCCACCCGCTCCGATGCTGGCGCACCATCCGTAACGCAGATCGCCACGCACAATCAGTATCATTCGGACGGCATCGATACCTCGTCACTCTTGCCTTCGCCGATCGCCCAATTCAACAAGTGGTTTAAGGAAGCGCTCGACCGCACCGATGTTCAAGAGCCGGAAGCCATGACGATCTGTACAGTCAGCCTTCCTCCATCGTCATCGTCCGACTTCGCATCGGCGCACTCGTCCTGGCGCGGGGCAGAGACGAATGCGGCGCCGCGTCCCTCGGCGCGCGTCGTCCTGCTCAAGGGCGTCGACCCTTCCGGCTTCGTCTTTTACTCGAACTACACCTCGCGCAAAGGCGAGGAACTGGCACGCAACCCGTGGATCAGCGCCACATTCTACTGGCGCGCGCTGCACCGCAGCGTGCGCATCTGCGGCAAGGCCGAGCGCGTCACCAAGGCGGAAAGCCAGGCTTATTTTCATTCGAGGCCGATTGGCAGCCGCATCGGGGCGCGCGCCAGTCCGCAGAGCCGAGTGATCAAAGACAGGGAGCAGCTCGAAGCGCTGGTCCGGGAAGAGGAGCAAAAATGCAGCGTTCCTGGTGCAGCGGGGCTGAACGGGGAAGAAGTCAACGCACCGGATGCAAAGATCGAGGTGCCTCACTACTGGGGCGGTTACCGAATCATTCCCGATGAAGTAGAATTCTGGTGTGGCCGGAACAACAGACTGCATGATCGGTTTAGGTCAGTGTCGCAGGCGTCAGTCGCATGAGATGAGGGGATGGGGTTAGTTTACGCTCTCTCTCTCTCTCTCGCTTGCTCTCTCACAGATACACCCGCGCAAATATGGACAAAGCTGCCGATGAGGACCAATGGACCGTCGAGCGGCTTGCACCATGATCCCTACAATATGGAAATAGTCAGAAGCGCATGTGCGCATCTAAAATTGGGGGAATATCAATGATAACCATCCATATACGCGTGCCTTAAAGATAAGCAAACGACTATCCCTTTCGACTAGACACGGCTCAAAGGGCTGTCCTGATAGCGTCGTAGAACTCGCACATATCCGCACTGTCCTTGGCCACCTGTATCCAACGTACGATGCCCTCGCGATCGACTGCGAACCTTCCGAAGGTCTGCCATTGGCAGAATCCCTTTTGCCCGTCAGCCTGAAGTCGATGTTCTCCTGCCCCTTGAGCTGCTTCAGCGAAGGCACGACGCGCGAGTTTACTATGCCGCCCCAACCGATGTGACCAATGCCCTGCTGACTATAGAGCGCGAAGGTAGGGTCGGAGATGAAGATGTAGGACGATGTGCCGGTTGAAAATGTTTGTGGACCGCTGATGGCAGTGTCGAAGGGTTCCGAGTCAGCCTATGCAGGCGCTTCCGAATACGAACGCGACCGATAAAACCTACCCGGTCCGCGCGAACCACTCTTGCGTCTCTTTCTCTGCGATGTGCTGTACGATGACGACTTTGAGTTGCGAGTGCTTCTGCGTGATTTCATCCGGCATCTTAACCACCTTCTCTGCGAAAGGACATACGCAGTGGCGCACGAATGCGACAAGTGTCGGCGCCCCCCTTCTCCAAATGCACCTTCATGCCGTTTGCCGCGCCGACAGCGGAAGAAATGGGAGCCAGCGCTCTAACCCCTGACGCGAGTGAGAAGGCCGGGGTGGAGAACGTCGGAAGGACCGATTGGATCGTTGCGAGGTAAATGGTCACAGTGACTGTTGCGAGTTTGGTTCGGTTGGAATGGGCCGGCAAGGCTGCAGCTTTTTTGAAATGACAACCGAGAAAAGACGTATCGTGCGTTCGAAATACTTCTTCCAATTCGGCTAGCCTCACAATCTGTCAAGTGCGAGACTCACAGCGGATACTCTTTTGCTTGAAACTTGTATCTTGAAGCTGTCGATATGTGGACAGGGATGCACAGGATGAGATGAGAGGCTAGTGGAGATTTTGAGGCAGACATGCCGCATGACGTCAGGAGCAGATGGCTTCATTCGGTGCAAATTCTTTCAAAATGGTAACCCAAGCCCAACCCTACCAAATGATCATGGGGTTTTTTAATAATGCACAATTCCAAACGCCTATCAAAAGCACCTTATGCTTTCGACAATCGCAACATTTCAAACCTATCCTCCAGTAGCTCAACAGGCAGCAACAACACCCATCATGTCCACCGCGGTCTCCTCCATACGGGAATCTGTCTAGCGTGTTTCTTCCAGAGCCTGAAAATGAAGAGACCAGATTTCAATAACCCTACAGGGTCCTGCAGGCCCAAACCCTCGACACAACGAGATAAGGAGAGTCTGCAGTACTCGAAAAGGGCACGCGATTTGTGATGAGAAAGGATGGAGACGGACAGTATCAGCACGCAGTCACAGCCCGTGAGAGCCACACAGCAGTGTGCAGTCTAGTGGTGCGTATTCCTGGAACTGCGTCACGTGGGGGTATGAGCACAGTGACGGACCTGAATGGTAGTTACGAAGGAGATGAGGCTGGAACACATGTCAGGCAATGAGGTTCACTTCTAAAGAACCTGCACTGGGACCGGCGTCTGTTGGGCTCTGTGCCAGTCTGCTCACGTGCATCTCTAGCTTGGGTCATCACGTCTCTACCACTGTGTCTGTCCATGTGGGCGAGCATAGACTTGCTCTTCCACACCCAAACCACGCTCAGACATCGCCAGAGGAACTCCGTGGCAGGGTTCTCGCCTCTAGCGTTATTCTCCCTCCCCCAGGGGATTGCACAGTTATCAGAGAGATTGCAGCCTCCATGCACCTTCGTGTAATTGGGGTTGGCAAATGATCTCGCGCTGGTCGACAGCCACTGCCGGTTCACATGCGCACACTGTGGTCAGAGCGAGCTGGTTTTTTTCTCCTTGATGACTAAACCGCAGCATCTACCCCACCCTACCCCATCCGGCTGCAGGCTGGCTGCTCTTCGAGAGCTGCGAAAAGGGTTTAGGCTTGAGAAGATATGTATGACGCATTTGCTTTCTCAGCCGCATTACCGTCAAGCTTGCTTGTTCATCTTCTAGCCCATTCTTCCTGAGTCCGCCCAGGAGATGTGATTCCTTTCCCCTTTTCTTTCGACCGATGACAACTACTTGCGGCTCGCTCTCGCTCCAGATTCATTACAGGCTAACATGTCGCTCTACAGGGGGTCCCCGAAGAAGAGGATCCCCAAGTTGCTTTTGAAGCGGCAACGACAGATCTCCTCCGCCTGCTGAGCCTATGTATCAAGTGATGATAACCACGTGTCCTATAAACACGCAAGCTACAGGCGGTGCAGGGGCAATTCATGAGACGCTGGAAGACGAGTCAGTGTATTTGCAAAGATCCCAGAGGCTTGTCCCGTCCCGTCCCGTCGCCATCGAAGTTGGCGCCCAGCGAGCTCCACTTCCAACGAAGCCCTGAGCGCCGAGCTTCACTCACGAGGCTCAAAGTATTGGTCAGCAGCAATGAAAGGGTGACCACAAGCAGAGCTCGGAGCTCCGTTGGGATCAAACGTTAGAGCTCAAGCTTAGCTTCATCTGGGTTCGATCCTTCAATCAGCGTACCCGATACCGTGAATTAATTAATGGCTGACGGTTCGGTTGACCTCGCACTGGAACCTCCAACCCAATGCGCCTCCGTTGTTGCTCTTATTCCCGCAAACTTCGCGCTTCGAGCGTAGCCAACCCCTCCCCTTATCAACCATCGCACCGTCCACCGTCTCCTCCCCCTTTCAACGCAACTGCAGCATCTCGTTCTATCGGACGCGAGCACGGTGCATGCAATCCTCAGATTCCAGCGAGTACGAATGAGGGAAGCTCGCGGCCGACCAGTAGAAACGAGCAGGGGGAATAGGACTGGGAACGTCTGGAGCGGCACAAGTTCTTCCAGAGCTGGTCAGGCCATCCCAGGAGCGGATCATACACGGTTAGCGATCAGGGTAATGCAGCCGCTACAACGGGGGCAAACTCAAGCGTGGATAAGGCGCAGCAGCAAGTCGAAGACGGCGGAGGAAAAGGAGGATGGATGCGCTTCCATGGAGCATCAGCACCAGTCGCACCAACAGTACAAGCATAGGCCTAGCATGAGCACCAGGAGAACGGCACGCCCAGCCGCAGCAACAGCAGCAACCACAACAAGACGAAAAGCAGCAGCAGATGCACCAAGGCTCTTTCAGAACAGCCGACGCCATGAGTCACCCTAGCGAGGGCAGTAATGACTGCCGGGTATGAGAACAGCCTGTCCCGATCGATCCGACGGGAAACCTCTCCGCAGCTCCAGCCTCACCTTCCCAGTATACATCAGCCGAAACATCGCAGGACGCTGCCAATTCATCACAGCCACCTTGAGATCACACAGACTTTCGCAGCGGTAGCGCTCTGTAATCGCCGGCGGATACGAGTCGCCGGAAGAGAAGAATCATGGCCTCCCAATCTACCCTCACTCGCAAGGCGTCTTCCACTATCACCTCCAAAGCTAGGCTCTCAGCGGGAATCATGCCGCAGCAGCGGGGAACTGTCACGCACGCCAGCAACAGCACCGGTGCTTCTGCCGGTGACGCTAACACTAGCATCCGCATCAGCACCTGCACTAGCACTAGCACAAGCACAAGTGCCATCACCAGCAGTATTGGTCAGTAACGGCAACGGCAAGGGCAATGGCAGCCACAACTGTGCCAACCGCAAGAGCAACACTTCCCGCTGTTGCCTAACCGATGTCTTCATCTACTTTGGAACGTAAGATTTGCCGCTGATGCTTTCCAGTTTACAGTGACCCGCTGTAGAGACTGCGCGATACCATTCGCCGTGCATTCCCATCTCAGTTGCTGCGGGACGGTCTTTACGCCTTCCCGCGTCGAGTTTACTCGGAAGATGAAGATTCGAGTCGGCTCGCGTCGGATCACTACGCCGCCGCCGCCGTGGCAGCAGCAGCAGCAGCAAGACCAGCAGCATACAGGCGCTCGTCGTATGCTTTAAGTTTTCACCGTAGTGTTATGGGATCTGTCTTACATGGCCTTGCGGATGCGCGACGCAACTAACATCACAAAGGACGACGGCGACGACCTCGACTACGACGAAGACGCGGACCCTTTCCATGTGATCCTACAACTGCGCCTTACCTCTCCCCTACATCCACTGCACAACGCCTGAGCGCAGACTGGACCACTGGGGGCGCGCGCCACGCGAAAGCCGAGCTGCTGCTCCGCATCACCGGCGCCATTGCCGTCGCGCGGAATGTGTCGATGCAGGAAGCGGCGCAGAGCATGCTGGCGGGTTTCCGAGGCGTGCAGCGGTAATGTAAGGAGCGTCGTGCGAGATCGTAGCACGTTCATAGGTCGAGCATTGCGCCACACAGGCACAAGACGATGGTTCGTCGCCGTCCTCGTCGTGGCATGTATTCGTCCTTTGCGTCATTCTGTCCTCGAGTTCCGAGGACTCTGCAATGGAAGAGAGAGAGCATATCTCTGATTAAAAATCCACTGTGTTGTGTGTACTTTCCCATACGCGAAACGCTGAAGATGCTTGTTCGAAAGTAGACTACAAGTGGGATGCTGAGGCTGCTGATGCAATGCGGACAAGATGTGAACTTGAAGATCTGGCGACGGAGGGCGAATCCCTACGAGGGCATGCCCTGGTCAGGCAGGCGCTCGATCCTGTATTGCCTCTGCTGAATGTACATGAGAGGAATGCCCTAAGAGAGAAGAAGAAATGGAGGGGGGTAAGCCCAACACTCTCTGCAATGACTAACGTACACGTACGCGCAGACTCACCGGAACTTTTCGCACTCTCCTCCTGAGCTCGCGATCGCACGTGGCAACAATGTAGCACTTGTGCGTTTCGATGCGCTGGATTATGCAGTCATCCGCGTAGGTGCCTTTATGCGAGCAGGGCAGCCGCTCGAAGCGCGGGTCTCGCGCGACGCGCAGAGCGACGCGGTACTTGGGCCCGAGCTTTTCCAGTTCGGCCAGGACGCAGCTAGTGATGCACGGAATACCTATGCGAGAAAGAAGATTGTCAGGAGTCTTGGGGTTGGCGCAGGATACTTGCATAAGCAACTCACTCTCGGCGTAGAGACAGTCCATCATGCCTTGCACGAGCTCAATCTTGTTTTGCAGGCTAAAGTTGATGAAGTTGGTATCTACGATGACTCGATACGGAGGTCCTAGGGCTGTGTTATGCGCAAAAAAGAGTGATGATGCCTGCGCTGGGAGATGTCGTATGGGCTGCTGCTTGCCGCCGCCGCCACCGCTACTGCCAACGCCATCTTTGCCCTTTAACGCTGCCTTCTTTGCATCCTGTGCTGTCTTTTGTCTGCACATCGATAAGCAAAGCGCAAGCAACATTAGCCCCAGGATTTGTCGAAAAGGATTATCACGGAAGCGCTCCCGCTCAGACCTCTTCATCAATCCGCACAATGGTAGCTCGCAAAGTCACCAACGATCGTACCGAGCTAACGACTCATCCCCGTGGCTCCTTAGCTACTCACAGTCTTGGATCCTTGGGATTGATCATCCGCTTCACGGCGGCGAACTTCTTGACCTGCTTCCTCTTCGTCATCCTTGCCACCAGCGTATCTGCTTCACTGCGCCAAGCTCTTGTTCTTGCGATGTACAAAGCCCTACCCATGGACGCTCCAAAGGAAGTAGGAAAAGACGATGGAGTGGATCAAGGGCTTGTCGACAAGTTGAAATTTTGGCGGAACGCGTTCTCGGCCGAAATAAGGATATGGATGATGAAGACACCGACGATAATGAGGTTGTCGTCAGCAGCGGCGTTTTGACGGCGATACCCTTCTCTCAGACAGCCATACCGCTACTTCACAGGCCAACGCGAGGCCAAAGCCAGGGGTGTAGAGGACAGCAACGGCGATCGCCTTTCTCATGTTGGCAAAGATGACAGGAACTGCTGGCGCCGGTAGCAGCGGTGGCGGAGGCTTCCTACATAGCGTCCTTTCGCTGCCTGCAGCCAAGTATGCGCTCGCGGCTGGTGTAGGCACTCTCGCGGTCGGCACACTCCTGTATTCGACTGGCAATTTAGGCTCGATTTCTTCCTCTCCTTCAACATCAAAGTCAAATTCCTCTGGAGTTGAAAAATCCGTACAGCGGAGACAGAATGGCAGGAAGTCTGGCGGCGGGAAGCAAGAGAACAAACAAATGGTCTGCTCAATTTTCTGGGATGTCGATGTGGGTAGTTCGTGCCATCTTGAATATGTGGCATTCTCTCTAACTTCGAATGCCTTTCCATCGCTAGAATTGCTCGCCACCATCAGGATTCACAGGGCGAGAAGTCGCGCAAGCCATCCGAAAGGCGGTCCAAGAAACTGTCATTGAAGACGAAGCTGGGGGCCAGTCTCGTGGTGGTACAATCGTCTCATTCAAAGCATATTTGGAGCTGTCCACCGCCGAATTTACGCCCAACGCTAGCGTCGTACAACTTCGAAGCGAACTGCAGGGATCCGGGGTGTCGCTCATCGATACCCCCAAAAGTGGCAGGAAGAATGCAAGCGACTTCATGCTGGCTGCCGATATGCTCACGTTTGCACTCGATGTCCTGCCTCCAGCTCGCATCTTTCTCGTCTCTGGGGACCGCGACTTTGCATACTCGCTAGGGACGCTCCGCAATAGGGGCTACGAGGTCGTACTGATCGTTCCCCCTGTCGGTGCCACTCCGATCCTGCAAGCTAGTGCGAACAAGGTACTTCGCTGGCGTCAAGACGTACTCAAAGTACCCACAGATGCATCAGGTCGCTCTTACACCACAGCCAAAGATTCCACAGTCAAGGCGCCAGCATCAGACCCCCCCAGCAATGCTCCTGATGCGTCGCAAACAAATGCAGTCTCCAGTATCGTTCCATCTTCCTCCCGGCCGAAAACTACCCCTCCGCTGCCAAGTTCGACATTAGGCTCATTTGTGACTTCAAACATATCTGTAATCAACAAGTCACCACCTTCGAAGCATAACGATTTGGTTCGAGAAGAGGACAACTCGCAACAACAGATCGACGAGGTGTTCACACCCCTGATAGAAGTACTTCACTTCTATGCGAAAGAAGGGAACAAGAAGCCGCTGCGCTCCGCCACTGCGGTTCGCTTGGTCACCAGCTATCCGAAAGTGTACGAACGGGCTGGTGCAACAAGGTGGGCAGAATATGCAGCAGTTGCAGAGGTGAGTTCTCCCTCCAAGCTTTCGGCGTCTAGGCCACCAGGCTGACGATACCGTCTTTCCCATCGGTAGGCAAACGGGCTCGTGGTGCTTGGCTCAGATGGATTCCCAGGCAGCGAATGGATAGCACTTACCGCTCTTGCCGAGCCAAAGCCAACCCCCACCCCATCCACAGTATCGAAGGTTGACACAAGCAAGCCCCTTCCGCAGCAGCATCATCCGCAACAACAAATGCAATTGCCAGGAGGCTTGCCGTCTCTGACGTCATCAACAATTACGCATACCGGCTCGGACCCTGGCAAACCCACAAATGATGCTAACGGCGCAGCCCGAGCTCGCTCCATTTCATCTGCTTCGAAACTGGACGCAGCAACCATCAAGCTTCCAAAAGGGGATCGGCCAATCGAGGTCTTTTTCCCCCTCATCGAAGTACATCGGTCCATCAAGACGTCTGGGACGTCCAAGCCGCTTGCCACAGAAATAGCGACGCAGCTCATGATTATGGAACGCCAAGGAATTGCTGACGTGTACCGTCAAGCCGGTGTCTCTAATTGGGAAGAGTACATTGCGTTGGCCGAGCAAACGGGTGTTGCCCGATTGCGCGAGCCGGACACCGGCTTGACAGCATCCACCGTCCAAATTCACCCGAGGTATTCTGAGCTTTACACGTCTCAAGTCACTGCGAGCGCAGCGCGCATCGTCGACACTACAGTGGGCCGCAACGATAATGCTCTGAAGCCGAACGCAGCCGCGGCTGCTAAGTCAAGCAAGCAATCTGCAGCGAACAACCCGTCTTTGCCGGCACCAGATGGCACCGCAAAGAAGTATCGGAACATTCGCACCGCATCGTACGACCCCAAAGCCAAGGGTCAGAATATATACAATGGACACACGTTCCCGGAGGAGTTCACGCTTCTCGTCATCGCGCTGCTCGACCAGCGTGAAGAAGGTCGCTTCTACAGCGTGGATGCTTTTTTGCACAAGCTGCTTTACAGGCTCGGGCAAAAGGACATCAAGAAGGTGGACGAGTTTAACGCCTTCCTCAAGCGCGCAGAAGACGCAAAAGTGATTGAAATACAACCTGGCTTCAGTGCAAGCACCAAGCACATACGCCTGCATAGCTGTTTTTCTGCGGCATCTAAGCAGAGTGACAGATCCTTCGAGCACAAGTCCAACGAGGACAAAAATGTCGCCATCAGTGAACAAACAGGTAACCGTTTCAACGGTCACAATTGCGACACTTCGAGCCACTCGAGCTCCGCGCGGAGCGAGGACCCCACTTTCGAGGCACAAGTAAAGGTCTTGTGGAGTGCTCAGGTGTCGTCAGAAGATGATGTTCGATTCTGGCCACTGGCCGGCACGTTGGCCCAAATTTATGAAAAGGAAGGCGCAGTGGTGGTTTCGCGTAGCCGCTTATCCGGCGAAGTGCCCAAGCGTTTCCCGCTGCAGAGAGGAGCATCGGGTTCGACGGGAGCATGGTACCAAGCCCATAATGTGAGCGGCTTCTGGGAATATGCCACTCTGGCAGCTCAGAAAGGCTACGTCGATATCGTTCGCAATGATGGCCGTGGCCACGAGGGGATTACTCTATCAGCTCCGTTATCTCCAGCATCGTTAAAGCAAAAATAGCATCACTCAATTCACAAACTCATTCTCATCAATCATCCAGCGTACCTTGCAAGTAGCACCCAAAAGAACAATGCACATTCAAACTGAAAGCACGTGCTATGCGTTCTCATTCTACGACTAAAATACGATGATCCGACTTACCGATGCGAAGCACGCAAAAGACGCCCTTCAGGAGTGAGTCCTGCGACAACTTGAATGCGGTATCCTTGACCGCCACATTATTCAGGTATACTCCTCCATTGTGGACGAGCCGTCGCGCTTCGCCTGCAGCATATGGGAGTTGGGAGGCACAATTCAGTCTTAGGTCTTACAGCAAGGAGTATGTCCAACTGACCTCTCGACTTTGTTGCCTGTGCCGTGACGCATATCGCGAGAATATCAACCCCTTCGAATGCCTCTCGCGTCAGGCGGACCATTTTAGGGTCATTGTCGAAGGCGGCTTTGATATCCTGCACTTTCAAAGATTCGAGACCCGAGCCAAAGAGAACTTTTTGCGCATCACGAGCCCGCTGCACTGCTTTTGGGCCTCTCACGAGTTCGAGAATCTCCAAAGCAAGTGCTTCCTGAGCAATGCGCTTGCTTGGATCTTGGCGATGGCGTTGCATGATTCGTTCTACTTCCTCGAGCGGCAGAAGGGTCAAAGCATTGAGGAACTTGTGCACATCTGCGTCAGTAGAACGCCAGAAGTACTGATAAAGGTCGTAGTCAGAGAGTAGCTTTGGATCGAGCCAGATGGCATTGCCGGCCGACTTGCCAAATTTGGCTCCGTTGGAAGTTGTCAGCAGGGGTACCGTAATTCCATATGCAGGAAGAATATCATCCTTTTGCTCGCTGCGAGAAGGCTGAGTCGAATTGTGTTTACGTAGGATGAGCTGGACACCTGCCATGATGTTACCTAGCTGATCCGAGCCGCCGAGCTGAAGAGTGCATTGATATGGTCCATCATGAAGCACGCTGAAGTCGTACGCTTGCAGAAGCTGGTATGAGAATTCTGTGAAGCTCATTCCGATGGGCTCGCTACTTTGGTCGTCGGAGCTGTTCCGTGCGCCAAGCCGCGAAGCAACGCTCTCACGAGCCAGCATATCGGACATCCTTGCGTAGCGGCCCACGTCGGTCAAGAATCGCAAGACCCCTACGCCTTGGTACCATTCAGCATTATTGATCACTTCTATTCGAAGGCGCGCAGATGGCATATCAGCAGATGCAACACTACTTGGGCCAAGCTCAATAGCCGTGTCTCCGCCAGTGCTAATTGTTTCGGACGCTCTCTCCAACGTTGTTGGCTTCGTGTCTCTGGAATACGAGACTCTTCTGCGCTCGAGATAGCCTTGAACATTGTGAAGAATATTGTTGACTTGAGTTTCTATGCTCTTGATATTATCGTTCAACGTCTCGGGATCAAGCGCATTGCGCTCTTTCGACCGTCCAGATGGGTCGCCAATCGAACCGGTGGCGCCGCCGACCTGGCGGCATGACACCATGATCAGGAAACAAAGGTCATCGACGTAAGCAATTGTACTTTCACCAATGTGTCGACCGTATCTCAACATAGCTCACCAGCAGCAAAGCAGAATGCCCAGCGAGAGTAAAATGAACGAGGGCCAGCAGAGGCAACAAATTGCCGACGTGCAAACTTGATGCCGATGGATCTACGCCGAGATAGATGGTTCGCTTTGCTGAGGATAAGTGTTGATGTACCGCTCGAGACGTTAGGTCTTGCAGCAAACCGCGCGCTTGCAATTGTTGGAGCAATGCATTTGGTTCAATGCTTGCCTCGCCTTTCGACTTGTTGCTTTCTTTCGCAAAGTGTGAGGCGAGCCGTACGTTCCCAGGCAAAGAAGTCCGTGAAAGGAAAACATCGGCCCGCCTAACTCGCACTTGCGTCCAGTTGTCGCTTCTCTCAAAAAGACGTGGTACTTTGCGAAGGTTACAGGTCATACATAGCGCTCGTTCAAGTCCCAGCGACGTCAAGACCGCTTGCGTCGCCCGACGTCTGTTTTGGCCCAGGGCCACTGCCAGCGCGTCTGCGCTTGGCCGGAGCATGGTCGCTTGCCTTCCAATGACCTTACAGATCCAAGGCTGGATCTTCAGTCGGCAGAGGACAATCGCACGTCCTTCGTAGATGGTCGGCTCGTGCACGGCGGCCTCTGACAATTGCATTATGCGACTGATTCTTCTAGCGGAGTGTCTTCAATCATTCGGACGAAGTGGATGATCGGGAAAAGGGCAGAAGGCGCGGAACAGTCTATTCACATCAGAGTGCCAACCCGAAGTACTCTAAAAACGGGTCTGCGGAATATGAAACACGCGGGGCTATGGGAAGAAAACGAATAAGTTGTGATGCAATGCATGCGGGGGTACAACGTTGAAGGATGAGGTCATTTGCGCCCGGAGCGGCCCGAGCCGCCGGTCCCGTTCTTCCCTTTCTTGGCTTTCCGTTGCTTCAAACGAGGGATGGCAAGCAAATGGTCAGAACAGTGCGGAAACAGCGACTTGGGCGCGGCGCAACTTGTAACTCACCCTCCGCTGCGAGCACTCTTCGCAGTACCACGTTCCCGACGGAGGCTTCTCCAAGCCGACGCAATCGATGTGAAACCATTCCCGTTCGCAATCATCGTCGTCGCATCCGATCATCTCGCCAAAGCTGAACTGGTTGCAGTAGCAGTACCGCCGTTCCTCGGGCACAAAGCCGGGCGGCGGCACGGTACTGCCGTCGGTGTGACCGCCTACAGGAGGCAGCAGCCCGTCCGGCCCGGTTGGACCTCCGGCTGAAATGCGATGGCCGCGCGGTAAACCGTCGAGCAGTCCATCCGAGGCACTAGCACCAGGCAAACCAACACCGCCACCTGACGAGCCAGCAGCAGGTGGACGGCTCCCGCGTCGACTGAATGTCGCGACCTCGTTGCCGTAGCCGCCCAAAGGCATCGCATGGCCATTCCCTTCCCCCTCATCCTCGGTCGTGTCGAGTTTGGACGAAGCGCGTGCATTGCGACCCCGTCCGGACAGGCGGGAAGCAGCAGCGGAAACTCCGTCCTGGTGATCCAGCGCATCGCCGTACTCTGCTGACCGGACACCAGAAGAGTGGGCGGTTCTGCTGTTCGATTTTGCCATGCGCTTGTCGGTTCGCAGGACAGCATCATCTTGATCAGCACGAGCGGTTTTAGCGGCGGAGGAAGACGATGCAGCTCCGCCTGGTGCTTTTCGTTTCTTGCTCGCCACGGATGTGCCTGCGCTTGCACTCAACGCAGGCACGGCCGCAGAGAGCGAGACATCGCGAGCGGTAGCGGCGCTCTGATAGGACCTTCTGTCGCTAGCCGAGGCCCCACCCTGTGCTACTGCAGATCCACCACCAGCGACAGTCGCTCCAGACGCGGTCTTGCGGCTCTTCTTCCCGCTATTTACTGCTGTGAGAGACTCTGATGCTGCTCCATTGTAGTAGCCGGACATGCTGCCAGCACCGGAACCGCCTGCCACGCCACCTCCGCGGTAGCTAGAAGTTCCGCCGAGCGCAGTGACGAGCCCATCGGGATTCAAAGTGCTTGGGATGATGCCTTTTCCGCGTAGATATGCCACTGGGTCCAGGTATGGCGACAGGGAGTGAACCGAGTTGAGGTTGTCGAGGAGCGAGTCGATGTAATCTGTGTGGGACACTATCTGATCAAGAGAAATGGATGTGGAACAAGTACGCTTCAGAAAAGAAGCACACGCCGGTGAAACTGTGTTCACACTCACGATCTCTGCTGTGTTGACTGCTACGCGGATCTTGTCTTCGCCTCCCATTTTGTATGCTCTGGCCTCTTCTGCGACTTCTTTGAGTGCGACGAGACGCTCGCCGGGGGTAATGTTTGGGTCTTCTATGAGGGATGTGAGGTAGGCGAGTCTTGCGGTAAGAGAAGAGATGTGTGCTGCAAGGGGGTGGCGTCATGGACCTGTCAGGCATAACACGGGCAATTTTTTGGCGCGAAGGGTGGACTCTGCTCTCACCTCCTAGTACAGCATCCAGCTCTCGGAGATCGGAGAAGCTGCGTGTTAGGTCGAGGGGCAGAGCATCGAGTGCGTCAGCATAGGCGGCGAGGGATGTGAAGAGGGTCAGATCCTGTGCCGAGGGCGGAGGGTGCTGCAGATGTGCATAGGGCGCGGCCGCTGCCGACGAGGAGGAAGCGGCCTGGCGTTTCTGTATCATGTAGCCGGCTGGCGTGGGGGGCTGCATGTGGGAGGAGGAAGCCGTGGTGGCTGCGGGAGCGTTGTTGGCAGAAGACTGGCGAGGCATGGTGTTGCGGAGGCTTCTCTGCTTCGCCTTTCAGTCGGTACGGTAATCTGCTTGTGCTAGTGCTGGTGCTGTACGCCGTGCTGTGTTCCACTGACACACCAAGCATGTCTGAGCCGTCGCGCGGTGGGAGAAGGTAGGTGCGGTGAGCCGGTGAAACGCTGATGGTTGATCTATGCTACATGTGTCTGCGACAACGCCCGACGACAACTCCCAGTGTAAATAAGCTAGGACGACGACGAGGAGCGCGCGATGGCCGTCATTGATCGGGGCCTCGTCCTACTCCGGGTTCCGCATTCCGCATTCCGAGTATGGACACGTGAGAAGTCTACTCTGGTGGCTCGAGCGGCGGCCCACATCACAAGTGGAAGGAGAGAGGAAAAAAAAACCTTTACGTGAGCGCCCCGCCCACGCAGCATCGCCCACATACGCTACACCTTCTCATTCCTTCTCAACGACACCTTTCTCCCATCCTCACCTTGAGGTATATCCCTTGGCTCACAGCATTCGCCGCTCACTGCAAACGGGATAGTCACGTAGGCCTCTGCATACACAGCTCAGCTCTACCCAACATGTCGCTCCCAGACTTCACCCAGGACAGCACCCTCGGTGCCTTCGACAAGTACCTTGTCGACAAATCCTACGTCGATGGGTGAGTTTGCCTACGCACAAGTTCATGGCATTGTCTTCCTCTCTCATTCGCCCGGCCGATGGACATGGGAAGGAAATTAGGAATGAAGGGACAAAATGATGAATACTTTGCTTTGGTCCGTGTTTCCGAGCTCCAGCGGCGTAAGACCCCGCGACTCTTCTCGCTTTGACGAAACCAACCTTTTTCCAAGCTATCTGATTTATCGTTGCATGAAAACCCTCTGCCACAGGGGGCGGAGGGGTTTGGCAGGACGAAGGAAGGAAATGCTCGACACTAAAGATGGGCCCTTTCACTCGATCGTGGTGTCCTCCATACATGGGCCGTCAAGCTGACATGACACACCCCTTGCCTTGCCGTCAGGCACGCACCTTCGCAGGCCGACGTTGCCGTCTTCGAGGTCATCAAGTCCCCCAACGCCGACAAGTACCCTCATGTAGCACGCTGGTACACCCACATCGCTTCCTGGGAGGCAGAGCACCCCAGTCTGCAGGGTGACAAGAAACAGGCTGCCAACATTCTCAGGTGAGTGTGCCTTTCTTCGTCGGGAGATGCTCACCCCCTATCTAACTCCTATATTCTCTCATCTTCAAATGCACACAGCAACATTGCAAACGCCGGCGCTCAGAGCAGTGCTGCCGCAGCTGACGATGACGACGACATCGACCTTTTCGGCTCAGATGACGAAGTGGACGAGGAGGCTGAACGCATCAAGGCCGAGCGCGTCGCCGAGTACGAGAAAAAGAAGGCCGCCAAGGGTCCCCGTGCAGCGGCCAAGTCTGTCGTCACTTTCGAAGTCAAGCCATGGGACGATGAGACGGACATGAAGGCGCTTGAGGAGTCTGTCCGCTCCATCGAAATGGATGGCCTCGTCTGGGGTGCCAGCAAGCTCGTCGCCGTCGGATACGGTGTCAGCAAACTGCAGATCACCATCGTCGTCGAGGACGAGAAGGTCTCGCTTGACGATCTCCAGGAACGAGTCGCCGAATTTGAAGAGCTGGTACAGAGTTCTGACATTGCAGCGATGCAAAAGCTGTAAATGTGACCGAGCGAAACAGGGGGGTATCTTTTCGTTCTCACACCGTTTCATGAGGGCCTATCATGTAATCGTCCTTCGGCCCTCCCAGTGCGCCCAAAAGTGATCGTATCGCTTTGGCCCAAGACTCGCTGCTCTCACGGCCGGACTCAGCTAGTGCTCTGCTGCTTAATTTTGCTTTCCATTCGAAAAGGGTTTCAGCATGTCGCTCCACCCGAATACTATCTAGGTGGACGCTGAGCCGTTCAGCACGTGAGAGCCTCTGTATCGTTCACATTCTGACTGTGCGTCACGTCGGTGTAATCAAAGCCGCACCATTGCACCACCGCTCCTGGAGGGGCCGATGCGGGACTGCTGTCACTGGTACTCGGCGCTCAGAACTTCTCCACATGCTTTTGAATTAAGAGACGTTTAAGTGACGGACCCGCTTATGCGGCTTGTGCGAGTGACCGTCCCGTGCAGCGCTCAGGCTAAGCTACGGGCTGCTGAGTAGTAATCGAGACCCACCGATTGCACCTCTCTGTCCACTCAGCAGTTGGTACACATTGTCTATGCTACATGAGGCTGACGCCTGTAAAATTCGACGCCCACATTGACGAGCATGACGGCGACGTACGACGTGGCGAGGCATGCTCCCATCTTGCGCGTCAGGTGGAAATTATTGAGGGGCACGACGACCAGCAACGAAATGAGGATCAGAAACGAGGCGATTCCACTGACAAGTAATGTCGGTGACAGGTCGATTTCGTAGCTCTGGTCCGCGGATTGGGAGAGGATCACCAGACCTGACCCTCCACAAGCAAGGAGGAGTGCTGTCATGGGAGCAGAGAAGCAGGCTGAGATGGCCATGACGGGATGGAGGGGCGCGAGTGATGTGTTGGCAACAAAATCGCCAAGGCTGTTGCCCGCAGCAAAGATGGTAAGACCGAGGACTATGCAAGCAGGAAAGAAGAGGTACGTCGGCTGAGGCAAGAGTACTTTGTATCCAGCAACACTCACTTGCATGGCTGACGCCGGCAATGGCGCCGATGGCTTGCAGGATGAGCACAACTTCATCCACGATGGTCATGATCCACATGACGGAGACGACAAAGCCGACCATGCATCTGAAGATCGCACTCGTTGCAGCAAGGTGCGGGTGAACTTTTCGGCCGCTCATCTGCCAGACGACGAAGGCGGCAAGGCAGCCGAGAACGCAGCCGACAATGGCCGCGATGATCACCTTGAGCACGCGGCGACTATCATCCTCGTCTGTGACGGCCCAAGTGCAGAAGGATGGTGCAAGCGCGCACTGCACCACAGTGAGGACCTTTCTTGCCTTCGAAAGCTCGATCATGGCCTCGAGCGGGTCCGACGACTCTTCTGGCAGCTGTGCTTGCCGGCTGTGCAAAACAGATGCGTCCTCGGCCAGCTCGTCTGCCATCTCATCCCCTTCCCGGGCCAGGAGTGTACGCTCGTCCCCGGGAAGGTGAATTTCCTGCAGCGCGCTACCGTCTTTTTCAAGCTGCGCGATCTTGCCCTCCAGCTCATCGTCCACTACTGGAAGTGTGAGATTGAGGCAGACCATCGCCGGCGCCGTGGCGAAGCTCACGAACATCCCAAGATATGACTTGGCCTGGAAATTCTGCAGCGAAGGGAACAAAGCCCGCAGGATAGCTCGCACTGGATGTCTGTCTTGCCTCTTTCCAGTCCGCTGGTTCAGCAGTGTCCCAGTTTGAGAAGAATGCAAATCGTCCAGGTGACGCGAGGTCGCGGACTGTGCGGCGGATGCTTCGCTGCTATGTTCTGATCGCCAGGCATCGTAGGCTACTCCCGGTTCGAGATCCTGTACGCCTCTTTCCAGGGAAAAGTAGTCATCTTGACCATGAAGGGAGGTGCTGCCTCTATCTTGCGCAGTCGACGTCACAGTGTCCTTCGGATTAGTCGTCGGGCTTGCGGACCGAGGAAAGGGGCGTACTGAGGAAAAATTCAATGAATGTCGGGAGTGCATACTACTTGGATAGTGCGGCGATAGAAACATCTCCGGGTCATGACTCTGGAAGAGCTCAACACTCCTGTCCGCGCTGGACTCCTTCCGGAGGTTCAGCAGAACGTCACGGAACTCGATTGCACCGAGGATTGAGTGACGCGGTAGGATCCCAGAGCGCAGATTGTGTCGCTGATGCGACTGCGAGGCATGGGGATGCACTGTTAAGCCATGTGGGGCACCTTCATCGGAAACGCCCTCAGCTTCGTTGGAGATGCCGCCAGCTTCAATTGCGGCGGGTACCGTGAGAGGCCCGAGGTATGACCTGACTCCCGCTGGATTGGCTCTTAAGTCTCGTGATCCTGCCGCCTCATCCTCTGGCAGCGCGACACGGGCACCTTGCCCATCGCCCATCCACCAGCTGCTGATGATGATTGTCGCCGAGTAAGCCACGTACAAACTGACGAGCATAATGCACTCGTGCAAGTGGAGCACACCGTCGAACAAGACCGAAAGCATGAGAGCCAGGGCGACAGCAAAGAACCCAACGTCTCGGCAGAACGGAAAGGGTCTGACTTGAAAGTCTGCGACAAGCATGACTGAGCCTGCGACGACTGAGACGATGAACGATGCTGCTCCGATGAGCTCGCCGATTGCGAGAGAGCCGCTGCCCTTTCGCATTGCGCCATACGTGGAGAAGATGTCCGGCGAGCTGTTGCCAAAGCTGAGAAGGGTGACTCCGGCCGTGCTCTCGCTCAAGCCAAGGCGAGAGGACAAAGTCGCAAGATTCGGACAAAAAAAGTCACTAGCGACAATGCCGACCCAGCTAAACAGGAAAGCTAGCCACGCGAGGATGGCTAGGAGTTTGGCTCCTCTTAGTACTGTCCTTCGAGCTGTTGAGGTGCCTTGATGCGGCTGCTTGTCATTGTGATGGTTCGACTCTTCGCCAGAACAGTAATAAAATTGCAAGTACTTGGCAAGGTCAGGCGTGTCTTGACAGTGATCACGTACGTGGTGACATGCTCTTGATGGAGATAGGCCACTGGGTATAGGTTCACATGGAAGTGCAAAATCTGTTGCGCTAAGGCCTCGTCGTTGTAATTCGCTTCCTGGGGAAATCGTTTTGACTTTGTAGTAGTGGCTGTCGGGCATTGGGTATGCTTGCGACTGGAAGAGGTGTAGGTGCAACGCTGCAGAGAAGACCACAAATCCAATGAAGGACAACAGGCCTGCCCTTGACCTTGCTCTTGGCGAGAGTGTTGCCGCTTGCCTATTGTCTCCTCGCTCCAGACGGGAGCAGGCTTTGACAGAGAGTTGCCTCGCAGGGACTGATGCAGGCGTTGGGCGAACTCGATCGGTCCATGGCCAACCATATCGGGAGGACGAACGCTGAACCATTGTTGGCGACGAACCGGTGAGTGCTGCTGACGCCACGAGGCGCCTTACAGCAGCACAAGCAGGTTGCTTAAGGTCACAATGGTCACCACTTCTAGGCTTGCTGTCGTTATGGGTGACCGTACGATGCTAAGTACAATCAAATCACAGTGCCACATCGTTACATATTAGAATTGCCGTATCGGTCATCCCAGGTCCCTGCATCTAGATTCCAGATCGGCGCGGGGGACTGGTTTAAGTGGTTTCTATGCTACAGCCACACCCGTGTCAGGCGTGACGGATGCCTGGGATCACTGAGATGCGCCATCATTACAAAGCCTCACGACCTTGTCGTCATCGCTCTGCTGTTACCACTTCGGCGAGCATTGCAGCTCATTCATTCCTGGTGTAACTCCGCTGCGCTTGGCCACTGAACTGACGCGGCGCACACGGTTGCTGCAGGACGGCGCTGAGCTGCTTCAGTTGGCAAAGGGGTTGACAGCACAAACGCGGATGACAGGTGGGCTCCTGGTCAAGTCGGCGGTGAGGATGACAGGCAATTCGTCTATCTCTTGGATCTCCTGTAGACAGTGGCCGTCTGAAGATGTCTTGGCATTATTGAAGTTCACAGGCGCTTTTGTGAAGCTCTTCATCCTTTGCTCGCTGCCCTTGGCGTCTTCGCCGCTCAGCATCGCAGCGTACGCGGCAGATGGGTTGGTTTGATGATCATCGTCAAAGAGGGCCTCTTCATCGGTGTGGGACTGCGAGGTCATTTCCATCATAGTATGTTGGATTGTCACTTCCTTCAGTCTTTGCATGTGAGCATCACCTGAATTTTCTGCGAGCCACGTAAGAACGTCTACGCCTTTTCTCCAATAAAGGGTTAGGGTGTTGCTGGCTTCATCATGCGAATGATGCTAGAACAAAACAAATGCGTGTCAGAAAAGCGGAAAAGGGTAAATCTGGTACCTCTGGTCGCATTCACCTCGACGGGCATCTGGTCAACATGGACTCGCTTCTCGACTCCAAACTCCTGAATCAATACATCGAAGGCCGAGTCGAGCACGCCGATGACAGTCGCATTCCTGGGGGACGAGACTTGTCAGTAGTACTCAAACAAACTTGATTGCAGAACTCACCGAACGACAGGACCGTAGCGCATAGTAAGGTCGTGAATAAGTAGGCATAGGAAAAGGTGCTGACTTTGCTCTTGAGCAAGCTTGGCGGCGTTACGCTTCACATTGCACTGTTGGGCTATCTTGGCCATGGACTCCTTGTCGACAGGGAACTTGTCCGAAGTCTGCAGCACCATCTCGAGTTGACGGTGCACCATCAGATCAGCATACCTTCGAATGGGCGAAGTGAAGTGGGTGTACAGAGGGACATTCAGTGCGTAATGCTCATATTTGGCGATGTCTACCATGCCGGTGCAGAAGTACTTGGCGCGGGGCATAGCCCTGGATGCCAGCGTCTCGAGTGCCTGCCGATGGTTTGGCTCCTTAACTTTCTCCATGCTTCGGTAAAGGGCTCCACTCGAAGTGATATCCATGTCGTACCCCAGCTTCTTTGCTATCTCGACGAAGCCATCCAGGCGACGCAGCATGGGCTTCTCATGTCGTCTGAGCAAGGCTGTCTCTGGAAGTCCAGCGGCGATCCGACTTCCGACAGACATGTTCGCAAGGAGCATGAATTCCTCGACCAGCTGGTGAGCTTGGTAGGTCTTGTATGCGTAAGCGTCCGAGGGCAGGCCATTCTCGTCGAGGGTGAATGCGAGCTTGACATTTTCCATATGCAGAGCACCGCGGTCGAAGCGGCGTTTCCGCATCTGCGCGGCAAGCCCATGCAAAACCTTGATATCTTCGGTCACAGCAGGTACCAGGTCCTTTGCCACCTTCTCTTCGCTAATTTTGCCGCCCTCAATCACTGCTTGCGCATCGGAATAGGCCAGCTTTGCGCAAGATTTGATGACTGTACGGCCGTACCAGGAATCGACAACGTGCCCTTCTTGCGTCATCTTGAACACGGCAGAGAATGCGAGCCGCTCCACGTTGGGGACGAGGGAGCACAGCTCCTCACACAGCGTGGGCGGAAGCATCGGGACTGCTCGCTGCACCAAGTAGACCGAAGTGCCTCTCTTGCGCGCATCTCGGTCTAGAGCGCTACCAATCTTGACGACTGTGGGAGAAAGGCAAGATAGAGGATTGAGCCCCTCTTCAGCACGCCGCATGCTAAAAGTTCTTCACTCACAGTACGACACGTCTGCGATGTGCACGCCAACCTCGATCAAACTATCTTCCAGCTGCTTGACGCTAAGGGCATCGTCCAAGTCCTTTGCAGTTGGCGGGTCGATGCTAAAGACCCGAACGTCGCGAAAGTCGCGCCGAGTCTCAAATTCGCGTGCAGGGACGGACCAAGGCAAAGGCGGCAGGCACTTAAGACCGGCCTCGCTGAATTCCTCGGTTGCAGTGCTTAGAGAATCCTTCAGCAGAGCCTGCGTCTCCGCTTCCACGTTACCGATGGCTCCGACCTCCTCTACCAGGGCACCGAATGGATGCAGCGAAGTGATGGGCCACCTCTTGATGCATGCCACGAAGAGCCGTGAACTGTAAGCATCTTGACCTCCTTCAGACCAAAAGTCGGCGGGTGCTTGATCTGCAGGAATAGCGATCAGAGGAACACGCTTGTCCGTTGGCCGGAACCACACGATGCGAGGTCTTTGGCTCGGCTGTGCGAAGGAAGTGTCGATCTGACCGCGCGCGGCTCGCTCTGCCTGTTGCTTCTCCTTTGTGGCTGCCGAAGAGGGACGGAGCAATCCAAGAATGCCCGAGAAAAGCTGCCCAGGCGCACGCTCTACGATGGCCACTACGTGGCCTGCAAGCGCTGGTGGCGACTGCTCGTTGTCTTCTTCATCCTCCACAAGCCTGAGTTGAGCACCCTCGACTTCGACGTCGTCTTGTGTCTTGGTATCTGGGCGTCGGGTGACATTGCCTTGCTCTTCTTTACGCTTCTTCTTGTCCTCTTTTTCCCTCTTGATGCTCCATACTTCATTGGGATCAAGCAATTCGACAGCCACGACATCTCCCTCTAGCGCACGGTTGCGATCCTTGGAGCCGCTGATGAAAATATCCGAGTCCAGAACCTCTGTCGAGACGTATGCATCACTGCGATTACGCTTATTGACACGCAAGACACCAACGACAAGCTTTCCCGCGGCGAGCAGCGGAGGCAAACTGGACTGTGGTAGGTAGCTGCCAAACAAAGCTTTGCGCTGGAGAGCCCCGGCTGGCGAGCCGCTGTTTCCGAGGCCAATGAGAGCAGGGTCGAACCCACCACCGAAGGAAGTTATGCGGTTGTGCCCACCGGGAGCACCCGAGATTTGAGCTCTGGACTGATGCAAAGAAGCGAGCTGGGCCTGAGCTTGCGCCAAGTCGACAACGTTCTGTCCCGGAACGCCATTGATGCGCATGGTAGTGCTGTTGGTCCTGCCATGGGTTCCACGACGTGGAGGTCCTGAATTTCCAGTGAAGCCGTCAGCAAGATCGTTCATGCCCGCTACCCCGAGGGTGCCGACGTTGAGCAGGCCTCCACCAGCCATGAGATACTCGGGGCTCAGAGTCTGGAGCTGCAGGGAGGCCTGGGCAAAGGGAGCCATTGAGAAGGGAGCGCCGAGCTGTTGCACTCGAACTCCTGCGACTGCTGCGGGATTATTTACCACCTCATCTGTAGGATGAGAGGAGCTGATTGGATGCTGATCTTGCTGCGGCGGGTTTTGCTGTTGCTGTTGTTGCCGATTCGTAACATTGACCGAGTGCCGGCGGCCGTGACCATTGGCAGGCGGCTGGTGGTTGAACGCAAAGCCGCCAGGTTGAGCGAAGCCTTGCTCGCTGGGCATTTGCATGCCACCCATATGATACGAACTGGCACCCTGCATTGCCTGCGGGGCGTAGCTCTGCACCCTGCGGTGAATGTTGCCTGCACGTCCGCCGAATGTAGGCTGAGGCATGACGGCATTTTGCATCATCTGTTGCTGCTGTTGCTGTTGTTGCTGTTGCAGCTGCTTTTGTCGCAATTGCAACAGCTGTACGGAAAGCTTCGGGTAAGAACCAGCTACCGTGTTTGCACAGATTAGAAGGGAAGCGACACTCACGTCAATTTGCTGTTGCAAGACGGCCTGCTGAGGAGTGACGTATGCTCCAAACGACATGTTGAGCTGGTGCTGGCCAAGGCTGACCGTCCTGCCATGGGCACCAGCAGATTGCTGTTGACGGCCACCTTGAGCAGCTGGAAACTCGCTGCCAATCCGAAGATGGTGCTGCTGTCGGTTGGCATGATGCGCTCCCTGTGTGTCTTCTTGTCGGAGTCGCCTCGTAGGATCAAATGCAGCGTCGGTATTGAAGGAGGCGATGCTTGCCCCATCATCGGTAGAGAAGGCGTCCTCATGATCAAAGCTGTTCATGCCTGCCTCGGAGACGGCACTGGCGCCTGCCCCCCTCTGGAGGCTGATGCGGCGGGTGTGGCCATGCCTTTGTACCGCAGTGGGTTGCTGTTGCGCAGCCTCGCCTTGCTTTCTTGCCATGGCTGATTGGAAAGCTGCTGTTCCAGTAAAGCCTCTCCTGGTGCCTCGGGGAGGGGCACCATTCGAGGAGCGTTGCTGCTGCTGCGCTGCGCCAACAGCATCTTGACCTTCCTCTCGGATGTTGGCCAAGTCAGCAGGATTGCCTGCCATTGTCGTCGGAGGACAGGCAAGTCGGGACAGGTCTATTTTCGGGTTGTCGAGCGGGAGGCAATGAGGGTGTAGTTCCGAAGCAAAGGCTGCACCACGACTCCAAGTACGATCCTGATGGTGCATATATAAGCTAGATATGGGTTGTACTTGACCGAGACGAGCGCAGGTTGGACGGCAGCGAGCACGCTGAAGGGCCGGTCTACCCGCGCTGCACGAGAGCTTTCTCTGTTCGTGTTTTACAATGCGCAGTTGAGCCTGCAGCACCACCAAAAGCGAGAACGGCGCTGTGGAGTCTCTCAACTGATCAGCCCAGCCGTCAGCCGTTTGCCTAAAGGGTCTCTCACTCTGTCTCTATGCTGCGCTTAAGCCACCTTGATCGTTGATTTGCATCATGGGTGAGGGGGTGGCAACCCTAGTTCGTCACGAGCTCTAAACGTTACCGCGACGCGTTTTCGTTTTTTGTGTGCCACAGAAGCTCACACGCGCCACAACGCGTTTCTCTTATTCGCGCATCATACAGCACTGCTTCTTTACCGACTGCTTTACCTCTGCTGGCATTTATAGGTTCATGCAGCTGAGCCCTTCATCAGCCAAACAATTGTCATACCGACCAAAGACATTCAGACAGACGCCTACACCCGCCGTATCTTAAAATAGGACAGGGCGACTGCAAAGTGCAGACATGGATCGCTGAAATGTTTGGCGACCTCGGACTCTCTCTCGTTGCAGAATGCAGATCCAGCGAGGCGACAGGCACCATCCGGCCCTACAAGTGAGCACGTCGCGTTGCCTTCCGCAGCAGCACAGCCCGAGCGCGAAGAAGACTGACTCGGGTCACTCTACTCTCCTGCAGCGATGAGCTGGTGCGAATGGTCATGCTAGAGACGCGGCAGCTGCAAGAGATCATCAACACGCTCCTGTCCAACGTGCCCGGAGGCGCAGACGAGGCAGATCGCAACCCAGCTTTGGCGGCACAACTCGTCACCCATCACCTTTCCGCCTTGCGCAACAAGCGATGTCTTCTTGCCTACCATCGCTTTCGCATGCAGTGGCTGCAGAGGCGTCTGTGGAGTACCGGCGGAACACTAGATCTCGTGCTGAACGATGACCAAGGCGGCTCGCAAGGCCTGCGACACAAGCTCTCTCCAGCGGAGCTTTCCTCGCTTCGATCATACGCCGCACTTGTCACCTCCTTCAAGGGGGAATACCTGGATGTGATGGATATTTGTGCATCTCTCAGCTCAGATGCGGCAGGGCCTGGCCCACCAAAGGAACTTATGGTCACCGTCGTGGCCCAGGTCGATGCAGCAGACGTTATGACGGAAGGCGGAACGCTTAACCTGCGCAAAGGCGAGCCGATGCGCGTTCGGCGGAGCGAGATCGAGCCTCTGCTGCTCCGTGGCTGGGTTGCTATTCTCGACTGATGCATGCATGGTTTTTTTACGGAGTGATTACGATCTCATACTTGCTCAGATCCATCCTCACTCCTCTCGCCTACGTTCCAGCATTGGACACACTGTATTTTACGCATTGAATGGACACAATACTCGATCATGTATGTACTGGCCACTGCTCATAGTGCAAAGCTGTGAGATGTGGGTCGCCGACTGTATCCAGCAGCTTAGCCTGGGCGCACCGGCGTCAGCAGCATGACAGCACTGCCAAGTCTATCGGCTGCCATATTCTTGCATTTCTTTTCTGCAGCTTTCGGCACTGAGAAAAGGTGAGAAGGGTTATTGTGACACTCGTCATAGAAGTCAGAAGTGACCCAGGTGAATGAGTCAAGACTGGACGGCTTCTTTGGTCACGATGTCGTGCAGTGGGCGGTGCGGAACGCACCGCATTATATAATAATAGCTAGTATACGGCGTTGTAGGGACCATCGATCATATATCAGGCCATGGCATCATCCATTTGTACCTGCGACCACAAGCTCCTCTCACTCACTGCTTCCGAGTTAAGTCTGATTCTGTGCGGCACATGCTCGACTATAATCGCCTCGCCTGCATCACCGACGACTAGGCCATCCAAAGGGTTGACTGGATACGACTGCAAAGTATCTACTTGCACCCCCTCATCATCCAAGGATTGTAGCCCTGCTGCGCGCTTCAATCGTCACATCCACCCATAGAACAGGAGCATCTTCCACAAACAGACAAGTGGAGAATCATGGATAGCAGTTTGCAAGAAGCCATCAAACGAGGCAAAGCTCTCAAAAGTGAGTATCATCATGCGACCATGGAGTGCCAGAGCGATGTCTGTCTGGTCGTGATGATACCGTGCGATGCTAACCATCATAACTATTGTTTCTTTTATTTAGAAGCCCAGACAAATGATCGGTCAGGCCCTGCAGTTACGGGGAGACCTGCAGGGCAAGCATCACTGGTGGCGCCGAGCCATCCCTCTGCTCCAATCCCGCGCCCCACAGGAGCTGGCCGTGCCGCTACGGACGGCGCCGTAGCTACTTCTGCTGCTCCGGCCGCCCCCCTTGGGTTGGGTGGGTTATTCGCTGGTGGTATGCCAAAGCTGAAAAGTGCTTCGGCCTCAACAGCTCCACGTGAGAAATTGATGGTACTCATTCATGCAAATTCGTGCATGTGCTGACGAGTCACTGTTTCTGTTCGGGCAGCACGCCCGCCGACTGGTCCAGCACCCAGAATCCCACCACCCATGAAAACTTCAGCTGTACCATCTGCTACCGCACCTCCACCACCTCGCGCCGTACCTCCACCACCTCGATCGGTACCGGCCCCGCCAGCTCCACCACCACCACCACCACCATCAGCACCGCCCGCACCGCCATCAACCGCAGGCGCACCATCCGCTCCTGCACGTGTGCCGCCCCCGCCGGTTGCGCCCCCGCAGCCGCCACGCACCGTCCCTGCGCCTCCAAAGGCCTCTGCACCAAGAGCGCCTCCGGCTCGCGTGCTGCCACCACCGGTAGCCGCTGTCAGCCCTGCTCGTCCAGCTCGCGTACCACCACCACCAGCACCTGGCAGTGCCGCCCCTTCGCGGCCGTCTGCAGCGCCACCTGCGGCTCCCTCCCAGCCTCCTCCTCCACCCAGTAGGCTAACCACGCCTGCAGCAACAGTAGATCGTGCCCCTCCAGCTCACCCTCAGATCCCCACGCGTCCTACATCCCAAACGCCTAACCGCGTCCCACCGCCTCCCTTGCGTGCAGCCGCACTCCCACCCCTGCCACCGCCGTCACGGAGCGCACCTCCACCCACCCCTCCAGCCGCACCGACAGCATATGCCCCAGCCGCGCCTCGGTCCGCTCCTCCAAGTCACATAACCAGTGCTGCAAGCGGTGCTACCGTTTCTGTTGATGCAAATGGTGAGTCCCTCGCGAACGCACATGAAACCAGGAAAGCGCTTTCCGCCATCGTAATTCTCGGTATTCATATCTTTCTTTCCCTTGCAGAGCCACCAGCAAAGTCTGGCACACTCACTTTTCACGTATCCAGCGACTTTCCGCCGCCCCGCGCCTTCGACGCTGCCCTTGCCTCGAGGCACAAGTATCCCAGCGGCGCCAAGACGGGAACGCCAACTTCTCTGTTGAGCATGGTCCGTTAAAGGTATGGGGTGCAAGCCAGGACGAAGAGACTCCTGTGCACAGCTTCTTTTGCCAATGATATCAGTCAATCTACATTTGCATCATTCCGATTACAACACGATCTCCGCAAGTGTCGCTTGTTCAGAGAGCAGAACTGCTGCATCGGCACATGCAACGCCATCTGGTTGTAACCACACTTGCTTTTCTTTCTCTTACTATAGATGGCGCACCACCATTGCTTACAGTTTATTCAGCATATCTAGGCTGAGCACTTCCTTCCTGTCCCTCAGAAAGTGTCATACACGCCGGCTTTCACCCTCCGCCAGGCAACCGTGCAGCTCGCTGCCACACCAGAGCCACTACGGACGATAACCGGAGAGACTCCATCGTTCCAGAATGCCGCTTGGATCGTCCACCTTTTGCAAGGACGGAAAGGGACTATCTGACTTCACTCGGCCTCATCAACGTTATTGGCGTCGTTTACAGGCGTGACAGGCAACTGAAGCGACTGGCAAAGGTCCTGGAGATAGTCCAGAAGTGGGACAAAGGCCTCAAGCTGCATCAGCGCCGCAGCAGCTTTCATCCTTACCACTGCCGACTCGTGAACGAACTTGTGCCCATCCCCAGAGCGCAAGTGATCCTCGGTGGCAGGAAACAGGCGCGTGAAGAGTTTGATGAACCTGTTTGCATCAACAAGTAGGACTAGGAGACGTATGACTGGGATCTAGACACTACGTTTCGAGACTCACTAAGCTGGCTTCTGCCAACACCTTCGACTTTGAGTCTCTGCCGCTTATCAGTGATTAGCACGAAGTGCGGTTTTGAGAGACCGGGTGCGCACAAGTCGGAGATGGCGTGCGTCTCCTTGGCGACATGAGGGATTTCCCCAGAATCTATGATAAATTTGGCTGAACCTCTGTCGGGTAGCTGAGAGTGCGCTAACCAACCTCCCCACCGCATCCTAGCCTTGAAAGGGCGATGATATGGGTATCAGGAGAATTGGTGATACTATGTGCGGTAGCTTAAGCAAACTTGGATTTTCCTTTTCTACCGCTGTTGGACCCTAGACATGGCATTTTCGCTGGCAGAAACTAAACTCAGCTTATTTATTTACTGCATCACTCGGCTGAGACCAGTAGTGAAGTGAGGCCCTCTTGGCCGAATTATGAGATGGAAGCGGCGAGGCTGACGTTCAACCTGAGTGTGTAGCGGGAGAACCGTGAGGCGGGGGCCCTTCGTGTAGATTTCAAGAGGTAGAGCATCTCCCGGACTTCACACCAATCAAGGGGACAACAATTCTAGATGTGAAGTAGACAAACGAAGTATATTTCTTTAGGAAACAGACAGAGACATGAAGAATGAAGTTGATGCGTGTATTTATACGATAAATAGGTTCTGCGATGACTGGTTACCCTTGATTGAAACTTGGTAGGGGTGAATGCGAGAGTATGGTGCGAACATGTCTATCGAGGGCCAGAGTATGCTCGCTGGCCTAGTGCTCTAAAGAACAATGCAAGAGAAGCCTGGATCTTGTTAATGTCGAGTCCACATAATTCAAGAATAAAGTGTAGACTCCTTGGCAGCCTCTTTGCCACTGGTTGCAAAGAGATAGTGCGCACAGATGAACTGGCTAGTAGGTAGCCGAATGCAAAAATGTGCCCTCCATATAACCCGGTCTTATGAAGGATGGCCCTGGCGTTGGGGGGTTGCAACATTACATGGAAATCATTTATCCATCATCGCTAGAAGACCATTGATGTTTTGTCCGGCGAGCAAGATGTACCTATGTCAAGCGTTCTTGGTGCCATTCACAACCGCGCAGTTGACTTTCATACGCTGAGTCTGTATAACTGAAAGCAAGCGATAGCGGCATTTGTCGTATTTCCCCTGGGATGAGGATGGATTGTTGACGTTGTGGATACTCTCACCTGGCATGCGAGCGCCTTGTTACTATTGAAGGGGTGGCCCATTATGACCAAGATAAGATGCTCTGGCCTCGTATTTGGTCTCTATGTTACACGAACTCTGGGAGCTGCGCACAGCTCCATATGTAACCTCAAGATGGTGGCTTTCAAGTGCAGCTACTGTAGCTTGTTCTTTGCTCTTGAACTTTCCATCACGTTCGATGGTTCTCTATGGGCTGTGCTGCTTTCACGTGCTTGGCCCCGTTGGCTCGGACATCCGCGCTACCGCTGCTCCTGCGTCGCTCCTCCTTGGCAGCCAGAGCTGGTCTGGTACAGGCAATGACACCGGGTACCGCCCGATGCGATTTCAACTGCGTACTCTGCAGCGCGGCTTGGTAAATGGGTCAGCGATATTGGCATTGCTGTCGACCTTCTCGAACGCGACAGTGCTGCTCTTGTGTACTTCCCGAGCATACTTGAGTCGACATCATTGTGCTTGCTTCTTGTATGCTTTGGATTACTGAGGATGTGGTGCAGTGCGCCATTGTGGTTGATTTTGATAACTGTCATCATCGGAGTACACAACGCCTAAAAAACCTTCTGCAGTCAAGCTGCCTTGCAAATCGCCTCACTTGCTGCCGTCAGTCCTTCCTCCTGCGAAGAAACTATGGCCTTGCTCTGCCTTCGCGATAACTAGCTGATGGTGTCCGATGGGATGGAGAACACAAAGCCCGTCATAGACTTCCTGTCCTTTCCGCTTGCTCAGTCTGAATCACACAAGCCGATTAGGTTCGTCCTGTTGGTGCGCTTATACTCGACCCTGATATTGCAGGTCCCTCGGATGTACCCCATGGTATTCTTGGCAGCATGTCGAACTGCTGCCCTTGGTTCCGATCTGTCCTACCTGGCCCTGGCGACCGAATAAACCGTGTCAAGCCGTGCCCCGAGTGCGAAATAGAGCAAATTTCCGAGGTGCAGGGTAGAAATGCTTGGGCTCGATCGTCTCGCTAGTATTCACTTCCCTCTACGCATTGGCAGCGGGAGTTGCGACAGCCTTGCACTCTTCCATGTCAAACATTCGAAGTATCGAGTTTGCGTTGGTCGCCTGGTCGACAATGCTATTGCCAGTGTATGTTGTGTATCAGAATCTGAGATTGAGGCAGTGTTGAGGGGGTCTGAGGCCCTTGATGCGGAAGAGCTTGAGCAGCAGGTCCCGAAGTCGAGGGGACAACTCCTGATACTCGGTTGCGATGATGCTGCCGTCAACGTAAGTCACCAAGGCCATGGAATTAACATTGATCGCACACGCGTGTATAGAAATTGCTCTCCTTTGCCATTAGTGAGGCCGCTTTACAGTAGGATTCCATCGAGCTTAATGTGTCAGTTCCGACCCACTTGACGTACTCCGTAAACGCTCTTGCGCAAACCCAAGTGCTTGCTGGCTGAGTATTACTCTCCGGCGGGTGGTTCGAGGTAAACTCTATCCTCGCACTCGCCGTCAAGGTAGGCGGCCTCGATGTATAGACGATGCGGAGGTGCAGATTGTTCAAGGTGGCCAAAGCGATTACGGAACGGAGGGTGATCAGTCAAGAGACCAGCACATACATCGCGTGATGATTTCCCGCTCGATCTGCGAAGAGCCCTGGACACTAGTCTCACTTTATCCTGCTGCTGTCCACCTTCATGTTTGACCTTAAATCCCCATTTCGTGCCCACAGCTCGTCTACCCGGTGGCAGTTTTGCCTCAACCCAAGGGTTTTTGGTCTTGGGGCTGTCGACGTCGCATTTCATTGCTGTCTTCCACTTGTCAGCATCGTCACTTCTGAAGGCTTCCATGCAAATGCAAGGCTCTGCTGGA